>NW_026779819.1:0-70099 GCF_030144855.1 Hypanus sabinus
CGAGATTCCCCCGGTCCTGGGGCCGCCTGTCGGAAACTCCCTCCGATCCCCGAGGCCGCGTTGTCCGAGTCTCCCCTAAGTCCCGGGGTCGCGCTACCCGAGTCTCCCCCGGTCCCGGGGACGCGCTGCCCGAGTCTCCCTCCGATCCCCGGGGCCGCGCTGCCCGAGATTCCCCCGGTCCTGGGGCCGCCCTGTCGGAAACTCCCTCCGATCCCCGGGGCCGCGCTGCCCGAGTCTGCCCCAGTCCCGGGGCCGCGCTGCCCGAGTCTCCCCCCAGTCCCGGGGCCGCGCTGCCCGAGTCCCCCCACATCCCGGGAATGCGATGCCCGAGGCTCGCCCCGGTACCGGGCCGCGCTGCCCGAGTCTGCCCCAAGTCCCGGGCCGCGCTGCCCGAGTCTGCCCCAAGTCCCGGCCGCGCTGCCCGAGACTCACTCCCGTACAGGGGCCGAGCTGCCCGAGTCTCCCTCCGATCCCCGGGGCCGCGCTGCCCGAGTCTCCCTCCGATCCCCGAGGCCGCGCTGCCGGAGTCGCCCCAAGTCCCGGGGACGCGCTGCCCGAGTCTCTCTCCGATACCCCGGAGTCGCGCAGCCCGAGTCTCGCCCAAGTCCCGGGGCCGCGCTGCCATAGTTTCCCCCCTTCCCGGGGCCGAGCTGCCCGAGTCTCCCTCCGATCCCCGGGGCCGCGCTGCCCTGGTCTCCCCCCGGTCCTGGGGCCGCGCTGTCCGAAACTCCCTCGGATCCCGAGGCCGAGCTGCCCGAGTCTCCCTCCGATCCAAGGGGCCGCGCTGCCCGGGTCTCCCCCCGGTCCTGGGCCGCGCTGTCCGAAACTCCCTCCGATCCCCGAGGCCGCGTTGCCCGAGTCTCCCCTACGTCGCGGGGCCGCGCTACCCGAGGTTCTTTCCCCGTTCTGGGGCCGCGCTGCCAGAGTCTTCCCCAAGTCACGGGGCCACGCTGCCCGATTCTGCCCCATGTCCCGGGGCCGCGCTACCCGAGTCTCCCCCCGGTCCCGGGGACGCGCAGCCCGAGGATCTCCCCCTCCCGGGACCGAGCTGCCCGAGTCTCACTCCCGTACCGGGGCCGAGCTGCCCGAGTCTCCCTCCGATCCCCGGGTCCGCGCTGCCCGAGTCTGCCCCTAGTCCCGGGGCCGCGCTGCCCGATTCTCACCACGGTACCGCGGCCGCGCTGCCCGAGTCTCCACGAGGCACCGGGGCCGCGCTGCCCGAGTCTCCACGAGGCACCGGGGCCGAGCTGCCCGAGTCTCCCTCCGATCCCCGAGGCCGCGCTGCCGGAGTCGCCCCCAAGTCCCGGGGCCGCGCTGCCCGAGTCTCCCCCCAGTCCCGGGGCCGCGCTGCCCGAGTCCCCCCACATCCCGGGAATGCGTTGCCCGAGGCTCGCCCCGGTACCGGGGCCGCGCTGCCCGAGTCTGCCCCAAGTTCCGGGCCGCGCTGCCCGAGTCTGCCCCAAGTCCCGGGCCGCGCTGCCCGAGTCTCACTCCCGTACCGGGGCCGAGCTGCCCGAGTCTCCCTCCGATCCCCGGGGCCGCGCTGCCCGATTCTCGCCACGGTACCGCGGCCGCGCTGCCCGATTCTCGCCACGGTACCTGCGGCCGCGCTGCCGAGTCTCCACGAGGCACCGGAGCCGCGCTGCCCGAGTCTCCACGAGGCACCGGGGCCGAGCTGCCCGAGTCTCCCTCCGATCCCCGAGGCCGCGCTGCCGAGTCGCCCCCAAGTCCGGGGCCGCGCTGCCCGAGTCTCCCCCAGTCCGGGGCCGTGCTGCCGAGTCCCCCACATCCCGGGAATGCGTTGCCCGAGTCTCCCTCCGATCCAAGCGGCCGAGCTGCCCGGGTCTCCCCCCGGTCCTGGGGCCGCGCTGCCCGAGTCTCCTCCGATCCCCGGGGCCGCGCTGCCCGAGATTCCCCGGTCCTGGGGCCGCCCTGTCGGAAACTCCTCCGATCCCCGAGGCCGCGTTGTCCGAGTCTCCCCTAAGTCCCGGGGTCGCTCTACCCGAGTCTCCCCCCGGTCCCGGGGACGCGCTGCCCGAGTCTCCCTCCGATCCCCGGGGCCGCGCTGCCCGAGATTCCCCGGTCTGGGGCCGCCCTGTCGGAAACTCCCTCCGATCCCCGGGGCCGCGCTGCCCGAGTCTGCCCCAAGTCCCGGGGCCGCGCTGCCCGATTCTCACCACGGTACCGCGGCCGCGCTGCCCGAGTCTCCACGAGGCACCGGGGCCGCGCTGCCCGAGTCTCCACGAGGCACCGGTGCCGAGCTGCCCGAGTCTCCACGAGGCACCGGGGCCGAGCTGCCCGAGTCTCCCTCCGATCCCCGAGGCCGCGCTGCCGGAGTCGCCCCAAGTCCGGGCCGCGCGCTGCCCGAGTCTCCCCCCAGTCCCGGGGCCGCGCTGCCCGAGATTCCCCCGGTCCTGGGCCGCCTGTCGGAAACTCCCTCCGATCCCCGAGGCCGCGTTGTCCGAGTCTCCCCTAAGTCCCGGGGTCGCGCTACCCGAGTCTCCCCCCGGACCCGGGACGCGCTGCCCGAGGTTCTCCCCGTTCCGGGGCCGCGCTGCCCGAGTCTGCCCACGGTCCCGGGCCACGCTGCCCGGGTCTCCCCCCGGTCCTGGGGCCGCGCTGCCCGAGTCTCCCTCCTATCCCCGAGGCCGCGATGCCCGAGTCTGCCCCAAGTCCCGGGGCCGCGCTGCCCGAGTCTGCCCACGGTCCCGGGCCACGCTGCCAGAGACTCCCCCCGGTCCCGTGGACGCGCTGCCCGAGTCTCCCTACGATCCCCGAGGCCGCGATGCCCGAGTCTGCCCCAAGTCCCGGGGCAGCGCTACCCGAGTCTCCCCCCAGCCCCTGTCCCGGTGCCGCGCTTCCCGAGTCTGCCCCAAGTCCCAGGCCGCGCTGCCCGAGTCTGCCCCAAGTCCCGGGCCGCGCTGCCCGAGTATCACTCCCGTACCGGGGCCGAGCTGCCCGAGTCTCCCTCCGATCCCCGGGGCCGCGCTGCCCGAGTCTGCCCCTAGTCCCGGGGCCGCGCTGCCCGGTTCTCACCACGGTACCGCGGCCGCGCTGCCCGAGTCTCCACGAGGCACCGGGGCCGCGTTGCCCGAGTCTCCACGAGGCACCGGGGCCGAGCTGCCCGAGTCTCCCTCCGATCCCCGAGGCCGCGCTGCCCGAGTCCCCCCACATCCCGGGAATGCGTTGCCCAAGGCTCGCCCCGGTACCGGGGCCGCGCTGCCCGAGTCTGCCCCAAGTTCCGGGCCGCGCTGCCCGGGTCTCCCCCCGGTCCTGGGCCGCGATGTCCGAATCTCCCTACGATCCCCGGGGCCGCGCTGCCCGAGATTCCCCCAGTCCTGGGCCGCCCTGTCGGAAACTCCCTCCGATCCCCGAGGCCGCGTTGTCCGAGTCTCCCCTAAGTCCCGGGGCAGCGCTGCCCGAGTCTCCCCCCAGCCCCTGTCCCGGGGCCGCGCTTCCCGAGTCTCCCCCCAGCCCCTGTCCCGGGGCCGCGCTGCCCGAGTCCCCCCACATCCCGGGAATGCGTTGCCCGAGGCTCGCCCCGGCACCGGGGCCGCGCTGCCCGAGTCTGCCCCAAGTCCCAGGCCGCGCTGCCCGAGTCTGCCCCAAGTCCCGAGCCGCGCTGCCCGAGTCTCACTCCCGTACCGGGGCCGAGCTGCCCGAGTCTCCCTCCGATCCCCGGGGCCGCGCTGCCCGAGTCTGCCCCTAGTCCCGGGGCGGCGCTGCCCGATTCTCACCACGGTACCGCGGCCGCGCTGCCCGAGTCTCCACGAGGCACCGGGGACGCGCTGCCCGAGTCTCCACGAGGCACCGGGGCCGAGCTGCCCGAGTCTCCCTCCGATCCCCGAGGCCGCGCTGCCGGAGTCGCCCCCAAGTCCCGGGGCCGCGCTGCCCGAGTCTCCCCCCAGTCCCGGGGCCGCGCTGCCCGAGTCCCCCCACATCCCGGGAATGCGTTGCCCGAGGCTCGCCCCGGTACCGGGGCCGCGCTGCCCGAGTCTGCCCCAAGTTCCGGGCCGCGCTGCCCGAGTCTGCCCCAAGTCCCGGGCCGCGCTGCCCGTGTCTCACTCCCGTACCGGGGCCGAGCTGCCCGAGTCTCCCTCCGATCCCCGGGGCCGCGCTGCCCGATTCTCGCCACGGTACCGCGGCCGCGCTGCCCGATTCTCGCCACGGTACCGCGGCCGCGCTGCCCGAGTCTCCACGAGGCACCGGGGCCGCGCTGCCCGAGTCTCCACGAGGCACCGGGGCCGAGCTGCCCGAGTCTCCCTCCGATCCAAGCGGCCGAGCTGCCCGGGTCTCCCCCCGGTCCTGGGGCCGCGCTGCCCGAGTCTCCCTCCGATCCCCGGGGCCGCGCTGCCCGAGATTCCCCCGGTCCTGGGGCCGCCCTGTCGGAAACTCCCTCCGATCCCCGAGGCCGCGTTGTCCGAGTCTCCCCTAAGTCCCGGGGTCGCGCTACCCGAGTCTCCCCCCGGTCCCGGGGACGCGCTGCCCGAGGTTCTCCCCGTTCCGGGGCCGCGCTGCCAGAGTCTCCCCCAACTACCGGGCCGCGCTGCCCGAGTCTCACTCCGGATCCGGGGCCGCGATGTCCCAGTCTGCCCCAAGTCCCGGGGCCGCGCTGCCCGAGTCTGCCCACGGTCCCGGGCCACGCTGCCCGGGTCTCCCCCCGGTCCTGGGGCCGCGCTGCCCGAGTCTCCCTCCTATCCCCGAGGCCGCGATGCCCGAGTCCCCCCTAAGTCCCGGGGCCGCGCTACCCGAGACTCCCCCAAGTCCCGGGGCCGCGCTGCCCGAGTCTCCCCCCAGCCCCTGTCCCGGGGCCGCGCTTCCCGAGTCTCCCCCCAGCCCCTGTCCCGGGGCCGCGCTGCCCGAGTCCCCCCACATCCCGGGAATGCGTCGCCCGAGGCTCGCCCCGGTACCGGGGCCGCGCTGCCCAAGTCTGCCCCAAGTCCCGGGCCGCGCTGCCCGAGTCTGCCCCAAGTCCCGGGCCGCGCTGCCCGAGTCTCACTCCCGTACCGGGGCCGAGCTGCCCGAGTCTCCCTCCGATCCCCGGGGCCGCGCTGCCCGAGTCTGCCACTAGTCCCGGGGCCGCGCTGCCCGGGTCTCCACGAGGCACCGGGGCCGCGCTGCCCGGGTCTCCACGAGGCACCGGGGCCGAGCTGCCCGTGTCTCCCTCCGATCCCCGGGGCCGAGCTGCCCGTGTCTCCCTCCGATCCCCGAGGCCGCGCTGCCGGAGTCGCCCCCAAGTCCCGGGGCCGCGCTGATCGAGTCTCCCCCCAGTCCCGGGGCCGCGCTGCCCGAGTCCCCCCACATCCCGGGAATGCGTTGCCCGAGGCTCGCCCCGGTACCGGGGCCGCGCTGCCCGAGTCTGCCCCAAGTCCCAGGCCGCGCTGCCCGAGTCTGCCCCAAGTCCCGGGCCGCGCTGCCCGAGTCTCACTCCCGTACCGGGGCCGAGCTGCCCGAGTCTCCCTCCGATCCCCGGGGCCGCGCTGCCCGAGTCTGCCCCTAGTCCCGGGGCCGCGCTGCCCGATTCTCACCACGGTACCGCGGCCGCGCTGCCCGAGTCTCCACGAGGCACCGGGGCCGCGCTGCCGGAGTCTCCACGAGGCACCGGGGCCGAGCTGCCCGAGTCTCCCTCCGATCCCCGAGGCCGCGCTGCCGGAGTCGCCCCCAAGTCCCGGGGCCGCGCTGCCCGAGTCTCCCCCCAGTCCCGGGGCCGCGCTGCCCGAGTCCCCCCACATCCCGGGAATGCGTTGCCCGGGGCTCGCCCCGGTACCGGGGCCGCGATGCCCGAGTCTGCCCCAAGTTCCGGGCCGCGCTGCCCGAGTCTGCCCCAAGTCCCGGGCCGCGCTGCCCGAGTCTCACTCCCGTACCGGGGCCGAGCTGCCCGAGTCTCCCTCCGATCCCCGGGGCCGCGCTGCCCGATTCTCGCCACGGTACCGCGGCCGCGCTGCCCGATTCTCGCCACGGTACCGCGGCCGCGCTGCCCGAGTCTCCACGAGGCACCGGGGCCGCACTGCCCGAGTCTCCACGAGGCACCGGGGCCGAGCTGCCCGAGTCTCCCTCCGATCCCCGAGGCCGCGCTGCCGGAGTCGCCCCCAAGTCCCGGGGCCGCGCTGCCCGAGTCTCCCCCAGTCACGGGGCCGTGCTGCCCGAGTCCCCCCACATCCCGGGAATGCGTTGCCCGAGTCTCCCTCCGATCCAAGCGGCCGAGCTGCCCGGGTCTCCCCCCGGTCCTGGGGCCGCGCTGCCCGAGTCTCCCTCCGATCCCCGGGGCCGCGCTGCCCGAGATTCCCCCGGTCCTGGGGCCGCCCTGTCGGAAACTCCCTCCGATCCCCGAGGCCGCGTTGTCCGAGTCTCCCCTAAGTCCCGGGGTCGCGCTACCCGAGTCTCCCCCCGGTCCCGGGGACGCGCTGCCCGAGTCTCCCTCCGATCCCCGGGGCCGCGCTGCCCGAGATTCCCCCGGTCCTGGGGCCGCCCTGTCGGAAACTCCCTCCGATCCCCGGGGCCGCGCTGCCCGAGTCTGCCCCAAGTCCCGGGGCCGCGCTGCCCGAGTCTCCCCCCAGTCCCGGGGCCGCGCTGCCCGAGTCCCCCCACATCCCGGGAATGCGATGCCCGAGGCTCGCCCCGGTACCGGGGCCGCGCTGCCCGAGTCTGCCCCAAGTCCCGGGCCGCGCTGCCCGAGTCTGCCCCAAGTCCCGGGCCGCGCTGCCCGAGACTCACTCCCGTACAGGGGCCGAGCTGCCCGAGTCTCCCTCCGATCCCCGGGGCCGCGCTGCCCGAGTCTCCCTCCGATCCCCGAGGCCGCGCTGCCGGAGTCGCCCCCAAGTCCCGGGGACGCGCTGCCCGAGTCTCTCTCCGATCCCCGGAGTCGCGCAGCCCGAGTCTCGCCCAAGTCCCGGGGCCGCGCTGCCATAGTTTCCCCCCTTCCCGGGGCCGAGCTGCCCGAGTCTCCCTCCGATCCCCGGGGCCGCGCTGCCCTGGTCTCCCCCCGGTCCTGGGGCCGCGCTGTCCGAAACTCCCTCGGATCCCCGAGGCCGAGCTGCCCGAGTCTCCCTCCGATCCAAGGGGCCGCGCTGCCCGGGTCTCCCCCCGGTCCTGGGGCCGCGCTGTCCGAAACTCCCTCCGATCCCCGAGGCCGCGTTGCCCGAGTCTCCCCTACGTCGCGGGGCCGCGCTACCCGAGGTTCTTTCCCCGTTCTGGGGCCGCGCTGCCAGAGTCTTCCCCAAGTCACGGGGCCACGCTGCCCGATTCTGCCCCATGTCCCGGGGCCGCGCTACCCGAGTCTCCCCCCGGTCCCGGGGACGCGCAGCCCGAGGATCTCCCCCTCCCGGGACCGAGCTGCCCGAGTCTCACTCCCGTACCGGGGCCGAGCTGCCCGAGTCTCCCTCCGATCCCCGGGTCCGCGCTGCCCGAGTCTGCCCCTAGTCCCGGGGCCGCGCTGCCCGATTCTCACCACGGTACCGCGGCCGCGCTGCCCGAGTCTCCACGAGGCACCGGGGCCGCGCTGCCCGAGTCTCCACGAGGCACCGGGGCCGAGCTGCCCGAGTCTCCCTCCGATCCCCGAGGCCGCGCTGCCGGAGTCGCCCCCAAGTCCCGGGGCCGCGCTGCCCGAGTCTCCCCCCAGTCCCGGGGCCGCGCTGCCCGAGTCCCCCCACATCCCGGGAATGCGTTGCCCGAGGCTCGCCCCGGTACCGGGGCCGCGCTGCCCGAGTCTGCCCCAAGTTCCGGGCCGCGCTGCCCGAGTCTGCCCCAAGTCCCGGGCCGCGCTGCCCGAGTCTCACTCCCGTACCGGGGCCGAGCTGCCCGAGTCTCCCTCCGATCCCCGGGGCCGCGCTGCCCGATTCTCGCCACGGTACCGCGGCCGCGCTGCCCGATTCTCGCCACGGTACCGCGGCCGCGCTGCCCGAGTCTCCACGAGGCACCGGAGCCGCGCTGCCCGAGTCTCCACGAGGCACCGGGGCCGAGCTGCCCGAGTCTCCCTCCGATCCCCGAGGCCGCGCTGCCGGAGTCGCCCCCAAGTCCCGGGGCCGCGCTGCCCGAGTCTCCCCCAGTCCCGGGGCCGTGCTGCCCGAGTCCCCCCACATCCCGGGAATGCGTTGCCCGAGTCTCCCTCCGATCCAAGCGGCCGAGCTGCCCGGGTCTCCCCCCGGTCCTGGGGCCGCGCTGCCCGAGTCTCCCTCCGATCCCCGGGGCCGCGCTGCCCGAGATTCCCCCGGTCCTGGGGCCGCCCTGTCGGAAACTCCCTCCGATCCCCGAGGCCGCGTTGTCCGAGTCTCCCCTAAGTCCCGGGGTCGCTCTACCCGAGTCTCCCCCCGGTCCCGGGGACGCGCTGCCCGAGTCTCCCTCCGATCCCCGGGGCCGCGCTGCCCGAGATTCCCCCGGTCCTGGGGCCGCCCTGTCGGAAACTCCCTCCGATCCCCGGGGCCGCGCTGCCCGAGTCTGCCCCAAGTCCCGGGGCCGCGCTGCCCGATTCTCACCACGGTACCGCGGCCGCGCTGCCCGAGTCTCCACGAGGCACCGGGGCCGCGCTGCCCGAGTCTCCACGAGGCACCGGTGCCGAGCTGCCCGAGTCTCCACGAGGCACCGGGGCCGAGCTGCCCGAGTCTCCCTCCGATCCCCGAGGCCGCGCTGCCGGAGTCGCCCCCAAGTCCCGGGGCCGCGCTGCCCGAGTCTCCCCCCAGTCCCGGGGCCGCGCTGCCCGAGATTCCCCCGGTCCTGGGGCCGCCCTGTCGGAAACTCCCTCCGATCCCCGAGGCCGCGTTGTCCGAGTCTCCCCTAAGTCCCGGGGTCGCGCTACCCGAGTCTCCCCCCGGACCCGGGGACGCGCTGCCCGAGGTTCTCCCCGTTCCGGGGCCGCGCTGCCCGAGTCTGCCCACGGTCCCGGGCCACGCTGCCCGGGTCTCCCCCCGGTCCTGGGGCCGCGCTGCCCGAGTCTCCCTCCTATCCCCGAGGCCGCGATGCCCGAGTCTGCCCCAAGTCCCGGGGCCGCGCTGCCCGAGTCTGCCCACGGTCCCGGGCCACGCTGCCAGAGACTCCCCCCGGTCCCGTGGACGCGCTGCCCGAGTCTCCCTACGATCCCCGAGGCCGCGATGCCCGAGTCTGCCCCAAGTCCCGGGGCAGCGCTACCCGAGTCTCCCCCCAGCCCCTGTCCCGGGGCCGCGCTTCCCGAGTCTGCCCCAAGTCCCAGGCCGCGCTGCCCGAGTCTGCCCCAAGTCCCGGGCCGCGCTGCCCGAGTATCACTCCCGTACCGGGGCCGAGCTGCCCGAGTCTCCCTCCGATCCCCGGGGCCGCGCTGCCCGAGTCTGCCCCTAGTCCCGGGGCCGCGCTGCCCGGTTCTCACCACGGTACCGCGGCCGCGCTGCCCGAGTCTCCACGAGGCACCGGGGCCGCGTTGCCCGAGTCTCCACGAGGCACCGGGGCCGAGCTGCCCGAGTCTCCCTCCGATCCCCGAGGCCGCGCTGCCCGAGTCCCCCCACATCCCGGGAATGCGTTGCCCAAGGCTCGCCCCGGTACCGGGGCCGCGCTGCCCGAGTCTGCCCCAAGTTCCGGGCCGCGCTGCCCGGGTCTCCCCCCGGTCCTGGGGCCGCGATGTCCGAATCTCCCTCCGATCCCCGGGGCCGCGCTGCCCGAGATTCCCCCAGTCCTGGGGCCGCCCTGTCGGAAACTCCCTCCGATCCCCGAGGCCGCGTTGTCCGAGTCTCCCCTAAGTCCCGGGGCAGCGCTGCCCGAGTCTCCCCCCAGCCCCTGTCCCGGGGCCGCGCTTCCCGAGTCTCCCCCCAGCCCCTGTCCCGGGGCCGAGCTGCCCGAGTCCCCCCACATCCCGGGAATGCGTTGCCCGAGGCTCGCCCCGGCACCGGGGCCGCGCTGCCCGAGTCTGCCCCAAGTCCCAGGCCGCGCTGCCCGAGTCTGCCCCAAGTCCCGAGCCGCGCTGCCCGAGTCTCACTCCCGTACCGGGGCCGAGCTGCCCGAGTCTCCCTCCGATCCCCGGGGCCGCGCTGCCCGAGTCTGCCCCTAGTCCCGGGGCCGCGCTGCCCGATTCTCACCACGGTACCGCGGCCGCGCTGCCCGAGTCTCCACGAGGCACCGGGGACGCGCTGCCCGAGTCTCCACGAGGCACCGGGGCCGAGCTGCCCGAGTCTCCCTCCGATCCCCGAGGCCGCGCTGCCGGAGTCGCCCCCAAGTCCCGGGGCCGCGCTGCCCGAGTCTCCCCCCAGTCCCGGGGCCGCGCTGCCCGAGTCCCCCCACATCCCGGGAATGCGTTGCCCGAGGCTCGCCCCGGTACCGGGGCCGCGCTGCCCGAGTCTGCCCCAAGTTCCGGGCCGCGCTGCCCGAGTCTGCCCCAAGTCCCGGGCCGCGCTGCCCGTGTCTCACTCCCGTACCGGGGCCGAGCTGCCCGAGTCTCCCTCCGATCCCCGGGGCCGCGCTGCCCGATTCTCGCCACGGTACCGCGGCCGCGCTGCCCGATTCTCGCCACGGTACCGCGGCCGCGCTGCCCGAGTCTCCACGAGGCACCGGGGCCGCGCTGCCCGAGTCTCCACGAGGCACCGGGGCCGAGCTGCCCGAGTCTCCCTCCGATCCAAGCGGCCGAGCTGCCCGGGTCTCCCCCCGGTCCTGGGGCCGCGCTGCCCGAGTCTCCCTCCGATCCCCGGGGCCGCGCTGCCCGAGATTCCCCCGGTCCTGGGGCCGCCCTGTCGGAAACTCCCTCCGATCCCCGAGGCCGCGTTGTCCGAGTCTCCCCTAAGTCCCGGGGTCGCGCTACCCGAGTCTCCCCCCGGTCCCGGGGACGCGCTGCCCGAGGTTCTCCCCGTTCCGGGGCCGCGCTGCCAGAGTCTCCCCCAACTACCGGGCCGCGCTGCCCGAGTCTCACTCCGGATCCGGGGCCGCGATGTCCCAGTCTGCCCCAAGTCCCGGGGCCGCGCTGCCCGAGTCTGCCCACGGTCCCGGGCCACGCTGCCCGGGTCTCCCCCCGGTCCTGGGGCCGCGCTGCCCGAGTCTCCCTCCTATCCCCGAGGCCGCGATGCCCGAGTCCCCCCTAAGTCCCGGGGCCGCGCTACCCGAGACTCCCCCAAGTCCCGGGGCCGCGCTGCCCGAGTCTCCCCCCAGCCCCTGTCCCGGGGCCGCGCTTCCCGAGTCTCCCCCCAGCCCCTGTCCCGGGGCCGCGCTGCCCGAGTCCCCCCACATCCCGGGAATGCGTCGCCCGAGGCTCGCCCCGGTACCGGGGCCGCGCTGCCCAAGTCTGCCCCAAGTCCCGGGCCGCGCTGCCCGAGTCTGCCCCAAGTCCCGGGCCGCGCTGCCCGAGTCTCACTCCCGTACCGGGGCCGAGCTGCCCGAGTCTCCCTCCGATCCCCGGGGCCGCGCTGCCCGAGTCTGCCACTAGTCCCGGGGCCGCGCTGCCCGGGTCTCCACGAGGCACCGGGGCCGCGCTGCCCGAGTCTCCACGAGGCACCGGGGCCGAGCTGCCCGTGTCTCCCTCCGATCCCCGGGGCCGAGCTGCCCGTGTCTCCCTCCGATCCCCGAGGCCGCGCTGCCGGAGTCGCCCCCAAGTCCCGGGGCCGCGCTGATCGAGTCTCCCCCCAGTCCCGGGGCCGCGCTGCCCGAGTCCCCCCACATCCCGGGAATGCGTTGCCCGAGGCTCGCCCCGGTACCGGGGCCGCGCTGCCCGAGTCTGCCCCAAGTCCCAGGCCGCGCTGCCCGAGTCTGCCCCAAGTCCCGGGCCGCGCTGCCCGAGTCTCACTCCCGTACCGGGGCCGAGCTGCCCGAGTCTCCCTCCGATCCCCGGGGCCGCGCTGCCCGAGTCTGCCCCTAGTCCCGGGGCCGCGCTGCCCGATTCTCACCACGGTACCGCGGCCGCGCTGCCCGAGTCTCCACGAGGCACCGGGGCCGCGCTGCCGGAGTCTCCACGAGGCACCGGGGCCGAGCTGCCCGAGTCTCCCTCCGATCCCCGAGGCCGCGCTGCCGGAGTCGCCCCCAAGTCCCGGGGCCGCGCTGCCCGAGTCTCCCCCCAGTCCCGGGGCCGCGCTGCCCGAGTCCCCCCACATCCCGGGAATGCGTTGCCCGGGGCTCGCCCCGGTACCGGGGCCGCGATGCCCGAGTCTGCCCCAAGTTCCGGGCCGCGCTGCCCGAGTCTGCCCCAAGTCCCGGGCCGCGCTGCCCGAGTCTCACTCCCGTACCGGGGCCGAGCTGCCCGAGTCTCCCTCCGATCCCCGGGGCCGCGCTGCCCGATTCTCGCCACGGTACCGCGGCCGCGCTGCCCGATTCTCGCCACGGTACCGCGGCCGCGCTGCCCGAGTCTCCACGAGGCACCGGGGCCGCACTGCCCGAGTCTCCACGAGGCACCGGGGCCGAGCTGCCCGAGTCTCCCTCCGATCCCCGAGGCCGCGCTGCCGGAGTCGCCCCCAAGTCCCGGGGCCGCGCTGCCCGAGTCTCCCCCAGTCACGGGGCCGTGCTGCCCGAGTCCCCCCACATCCCGGGAATGCGTTGCCCGAGTCTCCCTCCGATCCAAGCGGCCGAGCTGCCCGGGTCTCCCCCCGGTCCTGGGGCCGCGCTGCCCGAGTCTCCCTCCGATCCCCGGGGCCGCGCTGCCCGAGATTCCCCCGGTCCTGGGGCCGCCCTGTCGGAAACTCCCTCCGATCCCCGAGGCCGCGTTGTCCGAGTCTCCCCTAAGTCCCGGGGTCGCGCTACCCGAGTCTCCCCCCGGTCCCGGGGACGCGCTGCCCGAGTCTCCCTCCGATCCCCGGGGCCGCGCTGCCCGAGATTCCCCCGGTCCTGGGGCCGCCCTGTCGGAAACTCCCTCCGATCCCCGGGGCCGCGCTGCCCGAGTCTGCCCCAAGTCCCGGGGCCGCGCTGCCCGAGTCTCCCCCCAGTCCCGGGGCCGCGCTGCCCGAGTCCCCCCACATCCCGGGAATGCGATGCCCGAGGCTCGCCCCGGTACCGGGGCCGCGCTGCCCGAGTCTGCCCCAAGTCCCGGGCCGCGCTGCCCGAGTCTGCCCCAAGTCCCGGGCCGCGCTGCCCGAGACTCACTCCCGTACAGGGGCCGAGCTGCCCGAGTCTCCCTCCGATCCCCGGGGCCGCGCTGCCCGAGTCTCCCTCCGATCCCCGAGGCCGCGCTGCCGGAGTCGCCCCCAAGTCCCGGGGACGCGCTGCCCGAGTCTCTCTCCGATCCCCGGAGTCGCGCAGCCCGAGTCTCGCCCAAGTCCCGGGGCCGCGCTGCCATAGTTTCCCCCCTTCCCGGGGCCGAGCTGCCCGAGTCTCCCTCCGATCCCCGGGGCCGCGCTGCCCTGGTCTCCCCCCGGTCCTGGGGCCGCGCTGTCCGAAACTCCCTCGGATCCCCGAGGCCGAGCTGCCCGAGTCTCCCTCCGATCCAAGGGGCCGCGCTGCCCGGGTCTCCCCCCGGTCCTGGGGCCGCGCTGTCCGAAACTCCCTCCGATCCCCGAGGCCGCGTTGCCCGAGTCTCCCCTACGTCGCGGGGCCGCGCTACCCGAGGTTCTTTCCCCGTTCTGGGGCCGCGCTGCCAGAGTCTTCCCCAAGTCACGGGGCCACGCTGCCCGATTCTGCCCCATGTCCCGGGGCCGCGCTACCCGAGTCTCCCCCCGGTCCCGGGGACGCGCAGCCCGAGGATCTCCCCCTCCCGGGACCGAGCTGCCCGAGTCTCACTCCCGTACCGGGGCCGAGCTGCCCGAGTCTCCCTCCGATCCCCGGGTCCGCGCTGCCCGAGTCTGCCCCTAGTCCCGGGGCCGCGCTGCCCGATTCTCACCACGGTACCGCGGCCGCGCTGCCCGAGTCTCCACGAGGCACCGGGGCCGCGCTGCCCGAGTCTCCACGAGGCACCGGGGCCGAGCTGCCCGAGTCTCCCTCCGATCCCCGAGGCCGCGCTGCCGGAGTCGCCCCCAAGTCCCGGGGCCGCGCTGCCCGAGTCTCCCCCCAGTCCCGGGGCCGCGCTGCCCGAGTCCCCCCACATCCCGGGAATGCGTTGCCCGAGGCTCGCCCCGGTACCGGGGCCGCGCTGCCCGAGTCTGCCCCAAGTTCCGGGCCGCGCTGCCCGAGTCTGCCCCAAGTCCCGGGCCGCGCTGCCCGAGTCTCACTCCCGTACCGGGGCCGAGCTGCCCGAGTCTCCCTCCGATCCCCGGGGCCGCGCTGCCCGATTCTCGCCACGGTACCGCGGCCGCGCTGCCCGATTCTCGCCACGGTACCGCGGCCGCGCTGCCCGAGTCTCCACGAGGCACCGGAGCCGCGCTGCCCGAGTCTCCACGAGGCACCGGGGCCGAGCTGCCCGAGTCTCCCTCCGATCCCCGAGGCCGCGCTGCCGGAGTCGCCCCCAAGTCCCGGGGCCGCGCTGCCCGAGTCTCCCCCAGTCCCGGGGCCGTGCTGCCCGAGTCCCCCCACATCCCGGGAATGCGTTGCCCGAGTCTCCCTCCGATCCAAGCGGCCGAGCTGCCCGGGTCTCCCCCCGGTCCTGGGGCCGCGCTGCCCGAGTCTCCCTCCGATCCCCGGGGCCGCGCTGCCCGAGATTCCCCCGGTCCTGGGGCCGCCCTGTCGGAAACTCCCTCCGATCCCCGAGGCCGCGTTGTCCGAGTCTCCCCTAAGTCCCGGGGTCGCTCTACCCGAGTCTCCCCCCGGTCCCGGGGACGCGCTGCCCGAGTCTCCCTCCGATCCCCGGGGCCGCGCTGCCCGAGATTCCCCCGGTCCTGGGGCCGCCCTGTCGGAAACTCCCTCCGATCCCCGGGGCCGCGCTGCCCGAGTCTGCCCCAAGTCCCGGGGCCGCGCTGCCCGATTCTCACCACGGTACCGCGGCCGCGCTGCCCGAGTCTCCACGAGGCACCGGGGCCGCGCTGCCCGAGTCTCCACGAGGCACCGGTGCCGAGCTGCCCGAGTCTCCACGAGGCACCGGGGCCGAGCTGCCCGAGTCTCCCTCCGATCCCCGAGGCCGCGCTGCCGGAGTCGCCCCCAAGTCCCGGGGCCGCGCTGCCCGAGTCTCCCCCCAGTCCCGGGGCCGCGCTGCCCGAGTCCCCCCACATCCCGGGAATGCGATGCCCGAGGCTCGCCCCGGTACCGGGGCCGCGCTGCCCGAGTCTGCCCCAAGTCCCGGGCCGCGCTGCCCGAGTCTGCCCCAAGTCCCGGGCCGCGCTGCCCGAGTCTCACTCCCGTACAGGGGCCGAGCTGCCCGAGTCTCCCTCCGATCCCCGGGGCCGCGCTGCCCGAGTCTCCCTCCGAACCCCGAGGCCGCGCTGCCGGAGTCGCCCCCAAGTCCCGGGGACGCGCTGCCCGAGTCTCTCTCCGATCCCCGGAGTCGCGCAGCCCGAGTCTCGCCCAAGTCCCGGGGCCGCGCTGCCATAGTTTCCCCCCTTCCCGGGGCCGAGCTGCCCGAGTCTCCCTCCGATCCCCGGGGCCGCGCTGCCCGGGTCTCCCCCCGGTCCTGGGGCCGCGCTGTCCGAAACTCCCTCGGATCCCCGAGGCCGAGCTGCCCGAGTCTCCCTCCGATCCAAGGGGCCGCGCTGCCCGGGTCTCCCCCCGGTCCTGGGGCCGCGCTGTCCGAAACTCCCTCCGATCCCCGAGGCCGCGTTGCCCGAGTCTCCCCTACGTCGCGGGGCCGCGCTACCCGAGGTTCTTTCCCCGTTCTGGGGCCGCGCTGCCAGAGTCTTCCCCAAGTCACGGGGCCACGCTGCCCGATTCTGCCCCATGTCCCGGGGCCGCGCTACCCGAGTCTCCCCCCGGTCCCGGGGACGCACTGCCCGAGGATCTCCCCCTCCCGGGACCGAGCTGCCCGAGTCTCCCTCCGATCCAAGGGGCCGCGCTGCCCGGGTCTCCCCCCGGTCCTAGGGCCGCGCTGTCCGAGATTCCCCCGGTCCTGGGGCCGCGCTGTCCGAAAGTCCCTCCGATCCTCGAGGCCGAGCTGCCCGAGTCTCCCTCCGATCCAAGGGGCCGCGCTGCCCGGGTCTCCCCCCGGTCCTGGGGCCGCGCTGTCCGAATCTCCCTCCGATCCCCGGGGCCGCGCTGCCCGAGTCTCCCTCCGATCCCCGAGGCCGAGCTGCCCGGGTCTCCCCCCGGTCCTGGGACCGCGCTGCCCGAGTCTCCCTCCGATCCCCGGGGCCGCGCTGCCGAGATTCCCCCGGTCCTGGGGCCGCGCTGTCCGAATCTCCCTCCGATCCCCGAGGCCGCGTAGCCCGAGTCTCCCCCAAGTCCCGGGGCCACGCTGCCCGATTCTGCCCCAAGTCCCGGGCCGCACTGCCCGAGTCTCACTCCGGATCCGGGGCCGAGCTGCCCGAGTCTCCCTCTGATCCCCGGGGCCGCGATGCCCCAGTCTGCCCCAAGTCCCGGGGCCGCGCTGCCCGAGTCTGCCCACGTTCCCGGGCCACGCTGCCCGGGTCTCACTCCGGATCCGGGGCCGAGCTGCCCGAGTCTCCCTCCTATCCCCGAGGCCGCGTTGCCCGAGTCTCCCCTAAGTCCCGGGGCCGCGCTACCCGAGTCTCTCGCCGGTCCCGGGGTCGCGCTGCCCGTGGTTCTCCCCTTCCCGGGGCCGAGCTGCACGAGTCTCCCTCCGATCCAAGGGGCCGCGCTGCCCGGGTCCCTCCCCCCCGGTCCTGGGGCCGCGCTGCCCGAGTCTCCCTCCGATCCCCGGGGCCGCGCTGCCGAGATTCCCCCGGTCCTGGGGCCGCGCTGTCCGAATCTCCCTCCGATCCCCGAGGCCGCGTAGCCCGAGTCTCCCCCAAGTCCCGGGGCCACGCTGCCCGATTCTGCCCCAAGTCCCGGGCCGCACTGCCCGAGTCTCACTCCGGATCCGGGGCCGAGCTGCCCGAGTCTCCCTCTGATCCCCGGGGCCGCGATGCCCCAGTCTGCCCCAAGTCCCGGGGCCGCGCTGCCCGAGTCTCACTCCCGTACCCGGGGACGCGCTGCCCGAGGTTCTCCCCTTCCCGGGGCCGAGCTGCCCGAGTCTCCCTCCGATCCCCGAGGCCGCGCTGCCGGAGTCGCCCCCAAGTCCCGGGGACGCTCTGCCCGAGTCTCTCTCCGATCCCCGGAGTCGCGCAGCCCGAGTCTCGCCCAAGTCCCGGGGCCGCGCTGCCATAGTTTCCCCCCTTCCCGGGGCCGAGCTGCCCGAGTCTCCCTCAGATCCCCGGGGCCGCGCTGCCCGGGTCTCCCCCCGGTCCTGGGGCCGCGCTGTCCGAAACTCCCTCGGATCCCCGAGGCTGAGCTGCCCGAGTCTCCCTCCGATCCAAGGGGCCGCGCTGTCCGAAAGTCCCTCCGATCCTCGAGGCCGAGCTGCCCGAGTCTCCCTCCGATCCCCGGAGTCGCGCAGCCCGAGTCTCGCCCAAGTCCCGGGGCCGCGCTGCCATAGTTTCCCCCCTTCCCGGGGCCGAGCTGCCCGAGTCTCCCTCAGATCCAAGGGGCCGCGCTGCCCGGGTCTCCCCCCGGTCCTGGGGCCGCGCTGTCCGAAACTCCCTCCGATCCCCGAGGCCGCGTTGCCCGAGTCTCCCCTACGTCGCGGGGCCGCGCTACCCGAGGTTCTTTCCCCGTTCCGGGGCCGCGCTGCCAGAGTCTTCCCCAAGTCACGGGGCCACGCTGCCCGATTCTGCCCCATGTCCCGGGGCCGCGCTACCCGAGTCTCCCCCCGGTCCAAGGGGCCGCGTTGCCCGGGTCTCCCCCCGGTCCTAGGGCCGCGCTGTCCGAGATTCCCCCGGTCCTGGGGCCGCGCTGTCCGAAAGTCCCTCCGATCCTCGAGGCCGAGCTGCCCGAGTCTCCCTCCGATCCAAGGGGCCGCGCTGCCCGGGTCTCCCCCCGGTCCTGGGGCCGCGCTGACCGAGTCTCCCTCCGATCCCCGGGGCCGCGCTGCCCGAGTCTCCCTCCGATCCCCGAGGCCGAGCTGCCCGGGTCTCCCCCCGGTCCTGGGACCGCGCTGCCCGAGTCTCCCTCCGATCCCCGGGGCCGCGCTGCCGAGATTCCCCCGGTCCTGGGGCCGCGCTGTCCGAATCTCCCTCCGATCCCCGAGGCCGCGTAGCCCGAGTCTCCCCCAAGTCCCGGGGCCACGATGCCCGATTCTGCCCCAAGTCCCGGGCCGCACTGCCCGAGTCTCACTCCGGATCCGGGGCCGCGCTGCCCGGGTCTCCCCCCGGTCCTGGTGCCGCGCTGCCCGAGTCAGCCCACGGTCCCGGGCCACACTGCCCGAGTCTCCTCTAAGTCCCGGGGCCGCGCTACCCGAGTCTCCCCCCGGTCCCGGGGACGCGCTGCCCAAGGTTCTCCCCTTCCCGGGGCCGAGCTGCCCGAGTCTCCCTCCGATCCAAGGGGCCGCGCTGCCCGGGTCTCCCCCCGGTCCTGGGGCCGCGCTGCCCGAGTCTCCCTCCGATCCCAGGGCCGCGCTGCCCGAGATTCCCCCGGTCCCGGGGCCGCGCTGTCCGAAGCTCCCTCCGATCCCCGAGGCCGAGCTGCCCGAGTCTCCCTCCGATCCAAGGGGCGCGCTGCCCGGGTCTCCCTCCGATCCCCGGGGCCGCGCTGCCCGAGATTCCCCGGTCCTGGGGCCGCGCTGTCCGAAACTCCCTCCGATCCCCGAGGCCGAGCTGCCCGAGTCTCCCCCCGGTCCTGGGGCCGCGCTGCCCGAGTCTCCCTCCGATCCCCGGGGCCGCGCTGTCCGAAACTCCCTCAGATCCAAGGGGCCGCGCTGCCCGGGTCTCCCCCCGGTCCTGGGGCCGCGCTGTCCGAAACTCCCTCCGATCCCCGAGGCCGCGTTGCCCGAGTCTCCCCTACGTCGCGGGGCCGCGCTACCCGTGGTTCTTTCCCCGTTCCGGGGCCGCGCTGCCAGAGTCTTCCCCAAGTCACGGGGCCACGCTGCCCGATTCTGCCCCATGTCCCGGGGCCGCGCTACCCGAGTCTCCCCCCGGTCCAAGGGGCCGCGTTGCCCGGGTCTCCCCCCGGTCCTAGGGCCGCGCTGTCCGAGATTCCCCCGGTCCCGGGGACGCGCTGCCCAAGGTTCTCCCCTTCCCGGGGCCGAGCTGCCCGAGTCTCCCTCCGATCCAAGGGGCCGCGTTGCCCGGGTCTCCCCCCGGTCCTAGGGCCGCGCTGTCCGAGATTCCCCCGGTCCTGGGGCCGCGCTGTCCGAAAGTCCCTCCGATCCTCGAGGCCGAGCTGCCCGAGTCTCCCTCCGATCCAAGGGGCCGCGCTGCCCGGGTCTCCCCCCCGGTCCTGGGGCCGCGCTGTCCGAGTCTCTCTCCGATCCCCGGAGTCGCGCAGCCCGAGTCTCGCCCAAGTCCCGGGGCCGCGCTGCCATAGTTTCCCCCCTTCCCGGGGCCGAGCTGCCCGAGTCTCCCTCCGATCCCCGGGGCCGCGCTGCCCGGGTCTCCCCCCGGTCCTGGGGCCGCGCTGTCCGAAACTCCCTCGGATCCCCGAGGCTGAGCTGCCCGAGTCTCCCTCCGATCCAAGGGGCCGCGCTGCCCGGGTCTCCCCCCGGTCCTGGGGCCGCGCTGTCCGAAACTCCCTCCGATCCCCGAGGCCGCGTTGCCCGAGTCTCCCCTACGTCGCGGGGCCGCGCTACCCGAGGTTCTTTCCCCGTTCCGGGGCCGCGCTGCCAGAGTCTTCCCCAAGTCACGGGGCCACGCTGCCCGATTCTGCCCCATGTCCCGGGGCCGTGCTACCCGAGTCTCCCCCCGGTCCAAGGGGCCGCGTTGCCCGGGTCTCCCCCCCGGTCCTAGGGCCGCGCTGTCCGAGATTCCCCCGGTCCTGGGGCCGCGCTGTCCGAAACTCCCTCCGATCCCCGAGGCCGCGTTGCCCGAGTCTCCCCTACGTCGCGGGGCCGCGCTACCCGAGGTTCTTTCCCCGTTCCGGGGCCGCGCTGCCAGTGTCTTCCCCAAGTCACGGGGCCACGCTGCCCGATTCTGCCCCATGTCCCGGGGCCGCGCTACCCGAGTCTCCCCCCGGTCCAAGGGGCCGCGTTGCCCGGGTCTCCCCCCGGTCCTAGGGCCGCGCTGTCCGAGATTCCCCCGGTCCTGGGGCCGCGCTGTCCGAAAGTCCCTCCGATCCTCGAGGCCGAGCTGCCCGAGTCTCCCTCCGATCCAAGGGGCCGCGCTGCCCGGGTCTCCCCCCGGTCCTGGGGCCGCGCTGACCGAGTCTCCCTCCGATCCCCGGGGCCGCGCTGCCCGAGTCTCCCTCCGATCCCCGAGGCCGAGCTGCCCGGGTCTCCCCCCGGTCCTGGGACCGCGCTGCCCGAGTCTCCCTCCGATCCCCGGGGCCGCGCTGCCGAGATTCCCCCGGTCCTGGGGCCGCGCTGTCCGAATCTCCCTCCGATCCCCGAGGCCGCGTAGCCCGAGTCTCCCCCAAGTCCCGGGGCCACGATGCCCGATTCTGCCCCAAGTCCCGGGCCGCACTGCCCGAGTCTCACTCCGGATCCGGGGCCGCGCTGCCCGGGTCTCCCCCCGGTCCTGGTGCCGCGCTGCCCGAGTCTGCCCACGGTCCCGGGCCACACTGCCCGAGTCTCCTCTAAGTCCCGGGGCCGCGCTACCCGAGTCTCCCCCCGGTCCCGGGGACGCGCTGCCCAAGGTTCTCCCCTTCCCGGGGCCGAGCTGCCCGAGTCTCCCTCCGATCCAAGGGGCCGCGCTGCCCGGGTCTCCCCCCGGTCCTGGGGCCGCGCTGCCCGAGTCTCCCTCCGATCCCAGGGCCGCGCTGCCCGAGATTCCCCCGGTCCCGGGGCCGCGCTGTCCGAAGCTCCCTCCGATCCCCGAGGCCGAGCTGCCCGAGTCTCCCTCCGATCCAAGGGGCGCGCTGCCCGGGTCTCCCTCCGATCCCCGGGGCCGCGCTGCCCGAGATTCCCCCGGTCCTGGGGCCGCGCTGTCCGAAACTCCCTCCGATCCCCGAGGCCGAGCTGCCCGAGTCTCCCCCCGGTCCTGGGGCCGCGCTGCCCGAGTCTCCCTCCGATCCCCGGGGCCGCGCTGTCCGAAACTCCCTCAGATCCAAGGGGCCGCGCTGCCCGGGTCTCCCCCCGGTCCTGGGGCCGCGCTGTCCGAAACTCCCTCCGATCCCCGAGGCCGCGTTGCCCGAGTCTCCCCTACGTCGCGGGGCCGCGCTACCCGTGGTTCTTTCCCCGTTCCGGGGCCGCGCTGCCAGAGTCTTCCCCAAGTCACGGGGCCACGCTGCCCGATTCTGCCCCATGTCCCGGGGCCGCGCTACCCGAGTCTCCCCCCGGTCCAAGGGGCCGCGTTGCCCGGGTCTCCCCCCGGTCCTAGGGCCGCGCTGTCCGAGATTCCCCCGGTCCCGGGGACGCGCTGCCCAAGGTTCTCCCCTTCCCGGGGCCGAGCTGCCCGAGTCTCCCTCCGATCCAAGGGGCCGCGTTGCCCGGGTCTCCCCCCGGTCCTAGGGCCGCGCTGTCCGAGATTCCCCCGGTCCTGGGGCCGCGCTGTCCGAAAGTCCCTCCGATCCTCGAGGCCGAGCTGCCCGAGTCTCCCTCCGATCCAAGGGGCCGCGCTGCCCGGGTCTCCCCCCCGGTCCTGGGGCCGCGCTGTCCGAGTCTCTCTCCGATCCCCGGAGTCGCGCAGCCCGAGTCTCGCCCAAGTCCCGGGGCCGCGCTGCCATAGTTTCCCCCCTTCCCGGGGCCGAGCTGCCCGAGTCTCCCTCCGATCCCCGGGGCCGCGCTGCCCGGGTCTCCCCCCGGTCCTGGGGCCGCGCTGTCCGAAACTCCCTCGGATCCCCGAGGCTGAGCTGCCCGAGTCTCCCTCCGATCCAAGGGGCCGCGCTGCCCGGGTCTCCCCCCGGTCCTGGGGCCGCGCTGTCCGAAACTCCCTCCGATCCCCGAGGCCGCGTTGCCCGAGTCTCCCCTACGTCGCGGGGCCGCGCTACCCGAGGTTCTTTCCCCGTTCCGGGGCCGCGCTGCCAGAGTCTTCCCCAAGTCACGGGGCCACGCTGCCCGATTCTGCCCCATGTCCCGGGGCCGTGCTACCCGAGTCTCCCCCCGGTCCAAGGGGCCGCGTTGCCCGGGTCTCCCCCCCGGTCCTAGGGCCGCGCTGTCCGAGATTCCCCCGGTCCTGGGGCCGCGCTGTCCGAAAGTCCCTCCGATCCTCGAGGCCGAGCTGCCCGAGTCTCCCTCCGATCCAAGGGGCCGCGCTGCCCGGGTCTCCCCCCGGTCCTGGGGCCGCGCTGTCCGAGTCTCCCTCCGATCCCCGGGGCC
The DNA here is from genome assembly GCF_030144855.1 of Hypanus sabinus. NCBI lineage: Eukaryota > Metazoa > Chordata > Chondrichthyes > Myliobatiformes > Dasyatidae > Hypanus > Hypanus sabinus. The sequence goes on from NW_026779819.1 coordinate 22,133, forward strand.
GCGCTGCCCGAGTCTCCCTCCGATCCCCGAAGCCGAGCTGCCCGGGTCTCCCCCGGTCCTGGGACCGCGCTGCCCGATTCTCCCTCCGATCCCCGGGGCCGCGCTGCCGAGATTCCCCCGGTCCTGGGGCCGCGCTGTCCGAATCTCCCTCCGATCCCCGAGGCCGCGTAGCCCGAGTCTCCCCCAAGTCCCGGGGCCACGCTGCCCGATTCTGCCCCAAGTCCCGGGCCGCACTGCCCGAGTCTCACTCCGGATCGGGGCCGAGCTGCCCCAGTCTGCCCCAAGGTCCCGGGGCCGTGCTGCCACGAGTCTCACTCCCGTACCCGGGGACAACGCTGCCCGAGGTTCTCCCCTTCCGGGGCCGAGCTGCCGAGTCTCCCTCCGATCCAAGGGGCCGCGCTGCCCGGGTCTCCCCCCCGGTCCTGGGGCCCGCGCTGCCCGAAACTCCCTCCGATCCCGAGGCCGCGTAGCCCGAGTCTCCCCTAAGTCCCGGGGCCGCGCTACCCGAGTCTCTCGCCGGTCCCGGGGTCGCGCTGCCCGTGGTTCTCCCCTTCCCGGGGCCGCGCTGTCCGAATCTCCCTCCGATCCCCGGGGCCGCGATGCCCCAGTCTGCCCCAAGTCCCGGGGCCGCGCTGCCCGAGTCTGCCCACGTTCCCGGGCCACGCTGCCCGGGTCTCACTCCGGATCCGGGGCCGAGCTGCCCGAGTCTCCCTCCTATCCCCGAGGCCGCGTTGCCCGAGTCTCCCCTAAGTCCCGGGGCCGCGCTACCCGAGTCTCTCGCCGGTCCCGGGGTCGCGCTGCCCGTGGTTCTCCCCTTCCCGGGGCCGAGCTGCACGAGTCTCCCTCCGATCCAAGGGGCCGCGCTGCCCGGGTCCCCCCCCCCCCGGTCCTGGGGCCGCGCTGCCCGAGTCTCCCTCCGATCCCCGGGGCCGCGCTGCCGAGATTCCCCCGGTCCTGGGGCCGCGCTGTCCGAATCTCCCTCCGATCCCCGAGGCCGCGTAGCCCGAGTCTCCCCCAAGTCCCGGGGCCACGCTGCCCGATTCTGCCCCAAGTCCCGGGCCGCACTGCCCGAGTCTCACTCCGGATCCGGGGCCGAGCTGCCCGAGTCTCCCTCTGATCCCCGGGGCCGCGATGCCCCAGTCTGCCCCAAGTCCCGGGGACGCGCTGCCCGAGTCTCCCTCCCCATACCCGGGGCCGCGCTGCCCGAGTCTCCCTCCGAACCCCGGGGCCGCGCTGCCCAAGTCTCCCCGGTCCCGGGGCCGCGCTGCCCAAGTCTCCCCAAAGTCCCGTGGCCGCGCTGCCCTAGTCTCCCCCCCCCGTATCCCGGGGCCGCGCTGCCCGACTCTCCCCCCGATCCCGGGGCCGCGCTGCCCGACTTTCCCCCCGATCCCGGGCCCGCGCTGCCCGAGTTTTCCACCGATACCCGGGGCCGCGCAGCCCGTGTCTTCCCCCGGTCCAGGGGCCGCGTTGCCCGAGACTCCCCCCAGTCCCCGGGACTGTGCAGCCCGCGTCTCCCCCCAGTCCCCGGGACTGTGCAGCCCGCGTCTCCCTCCGATCCCCGGGGCCGCGCTGACCGAGTCTCCCCTCGGTCCCGGGGCCGCGCTGCCCGATTCTCCCTCGGTCCCGGGGCCGCGCTGCCCGATTCTCCCTCGGTCCCGGGGCCGCGCTGCCCGATTCTCCCTCGGTCTCGGGGCCGCGCTCCCCGATTCTCCCCCGGTCCCGGGGCCGCGCTGCCCGAGTCTCCCTCCCATACCCGGGGCCGCGCTGCCCGAGTCTCCCCCCGAACCCCGGGGCCGCGCTGCCCGAGTCTCCCCCCCGGTCCCCGGGACTGTGCTGCCCGAGTCTCCCCCCGGTCACCGGGACTGTGCTGCCCGAGTCTCCCTCCGAACCCCGGGGCCGCGCTGCCCGAGTCTCCCCCGGTCCCCGGGGACTATCTAATTCTCTGCTTCTCCCCCCCCCCCAGTCTCTGTGACCCTGGACGTGGAAACGGCGAGTCCGGAACTCGAGGTGTCTGAGGATCGGAAGTGTGTGAGATACACAGGGACCCGGATGAATCTCCCTGACACCGGGAAGAGGTTCATAAGTCAGATACTGGGAGGTGAGAGGTGTCAGTGACAAAGGGCTGAAGATTTTGGGATCTGACAGGAGGGGAAAGTGGAGCCTGGAGTAAAGGGAGGGATGTGGGGATGAGTCAGAGAGGGAATGGGCAGATGGAGAGGGTGGGGAGGAGCGGAAAGAGATGGGGTGCAACTACCAGAAGTTTGAGAAATTGATGTTGATGCCATCAGGTTGATTGCCACCCTGGTGGAACATGAGGAGCCGATCCTCTAATTTACGAGACAAGTAGAGCCGGGATCTCCACATTGAATCAGATATTCAGTTTAAGACCAGAAGATACAGAAGCAGAAGTAGGCCATTCTGTCCCTCGCGTCTGCTCTGCCATTTAGTCATGGGCAGATCCAATTTTTCCAGTCATCCCCATCCCCTGCCATCTCCCGATACCCTTTAATGCCCTGGCTAATCAAGAACATATCTATCTCTGCCTTTAACACACCCAATGACTTGGGCTCCACAGCGGCTCGTGGCAACAAATTCTACAGATTTACCGCCCTCTGACTAAAGTAATTTCTCCGCATCTCAGTTCTAAATGGACGTCCTTCAATCCTGAAGTCGTGCCCTCTTGTCCGAGAATCCCCTACAATGGGAAATAACTTTGCCAAATCTAATCTGTTCAGGCCTTTTAGCATTTGGAATGTTTCTGTGAGTTCCCCTCATTCTCCTGAACTCCAGGGAATACAGCCCAAGAGCTGCCAGACATTCCTCATATGGTAACCCTTTCATTCCTGGAATCATTCTTGTGAATCTTCACTGGACCCTCTCCAATGTCAGTATATCCTTTCTAAAATAAGGAGACCAAAACTGCACACAACACTCCAAGTGTGATCTCACGAGAGCTTCAGAGCCTCAACATCACATCCCTGCTCTTATATTCTACACCTCCAGAAATGAATGTCAACATTGCATTCGCCTTCTTCACCACCGACTCAACCTGTAGGGTGTCCGGCTCAAGGACTCCCAAGTCCCTTTGCATCTCTGCATTTTGCATTCTCTCCCCATCTACATAATAGTCTGCCCGTTTATTTCTTCCACCAAAGTGCATAACCGTACACTTTCCAACATTGTATTTAATTTGCCACTTCTTTTCCCATTCCTCTAAACTATCTAAGTCTATCTGCAGGCTCTCTGTTTCCTTATCACTACCCACTCCTCCACCTATCTTTGTATCATCGGCAAATTTAGCCAAATATACATGAATCCCATAATCCAAATCATTGACATACATCGTAAAAAGCAGAGGTCCCAACATCGACCCCTGTGGAACTCCACTGGTAACTAACTGGCAGGCAGACAGAATAGGATCCCTTTATTCCCACTCTCTGCTTTCTGTCAATCAGCCAATGCCCCCCCCCCCATGCTAGTAACTCCCCTGTAATTCCACGGGCTCTTATCTTGCTAAGCAGCCTCATGTGCGGCACCTTGTCAAAAGCCTTCTGAAAATCCAAGTACACCACATCCATTACATCTACCCTGCTTGTAATTTCCTCAAAGATTTGCAGTGGGCTTGTCAGGCAGGATTTTCAGGTGTAACCCGTCCTTTTTGTACAGGTCGTTCCTCCCCCAGTGATCCAGGAACCCAAAACCCTGCCCGCTACACCAGTCTCCCAGCCACACTTTAAATATGACTGAACATGCTATTCTTGCGCTCGTTAGCACTTGGCACAGGCAGCAATCCTGAGATTACTACCCTGCTTTTCATCTCCCTACCCAACTCCCTGAACTGTATCTTCAGGACCTCGACTTCTGGCTGGTCACACTCTGTCTTCAGAATCCTCTGCACCCGATCATGTCGCCTGGCACCTGGGAGGCAACACACCATGGGGGTATATCCATCAGGCTGACAGAACCTCCAGCCTGTTCCCCTCACTATGGAATCCCCTCTGACAACCGCTTTCCTCATCTTTTCTCCCGTCTGCACCACACAACCAGGCTCCAATCGCTGTGGTCACCCCCTCAACAGCATCCAAAATGCGTCCAGAACAATCAGGAAATGCAGGAAAAACTCAGCAGGTTGGTCAGGATCTGTGGAGAGAGGAACAGGCTTCACGTTCCACGTCGGTGACCTCTCCCACAAGATTCAAACACTGCCTGCTCTGTTGCGGGTTTCAAGTAATTTCTGTTTTGTTTTAGTTCTTCCAGAATCTGATTGAAGACAAAACGGGAGTGCAGTGTAATTTCCTCCGGAAAGGGGATAAAGGAGGAGGAATGTGATGGGGGGGGGGGGGGTGGACCATTAGGGAAACCGATGCTCAGGTTGGAACTACCCGGAGAGGTACGGTGAAGGTGAGAGGGACGTCGACATGATATTTTGGAGCCGGAAGTGTGGGAACACAAGCCGGCTGATCCCAGCACACTCCTCGTGCAGATTGTTGGTCATTGATGCAATGGAGAAATGTAAATGTGTATTTGTGTGTATTTGTGTGTGGCGGAGACAGAGAGAGAGAGACTGAGACTTGCTCCAGGCTCCCAGGTGATGTTTCTGGTAACGTGGCCTAATTCCACGTTCGGCAGATAACCTCGGATGCCACACGTTACTACTACGTGGTGAGCTCCCTCGACCCGGACACGGCGGCCCAGATTGCGGAGTTCGTACAGTCTCCACCGGCGGACGGCAAATACACGGAATTCAAAGCCCTGTTCCTAAGATCTTTCGGACTCTCACGGTGCGAGCGGGCTGCCCGTTTACTGCACCTGGATGACTTGGGAGACAGACCTCCATCGGCTTTAATGAACGAGATGTTGTCTCTGGCCGACGGACACACACCCTGCCTCACGTTTGAGCAGGCATTCCTGGAGCAGCTGCCCGAGGACATACGCCTGCTGCTGTCCGACGCGGATTTCAGCGACCCCCGGAAGGTGGCAGCCCGGGTGGACTTGCTGTGGAACGCCAAGAAGGTGAGTGGGGCGTCCATCGCACTGATCACCCGGCCACTCTCCCAGCAGCAAACCAGTCCAGGCCCGGCCGCAGAGCACGATAACCCCAGAGGCAGGGGTGGGGAGCCCAACGTACAATGGTGCTTCTACCACCAGCGGTGAGGCGCAGAAGCCCGCCGTTTTCGCCCGCACTGCCAGTTCCCGGGAAACGCCAGGGCCAGCCGCCGCTGATGGCTACGGCGGCTGGCCTTCGGGATAGCCTCCTGTATGTGTGGGACCAGCGGTCGGGACGCCGTGTTTTGGTCGACACCGGTGCCGAGATCAGCGTCTTACTTCCGACGAGTTACGACACCCGCAACAGGGCACGGGGTCCCCCCCTAAGGGCCGTGAACGGCAGCACCGTAAGGACCTATGGCACCCGTACGGTGCAGCTACAGTTCGGCTCCAGCCAGTTCACGTGGGACTTCACACTGGCCGCGTAGCCCAACCGCTTCTGGGTGCGGTTTTTTTGCGGTCTCACAGCCGGCAGGTCGACCTGCCAAGGAAGAGACTGGTCCACGCCGAGACCTTTCAGACGTTCTCCCTGGGTGCAGCCCAGTTGCCAGCCCCTCACCTCGGCTCCATCACGCTGTCCGACAACGACTTCACCAGGGTCCTGGCGGAATTTCCCATCGGTACTGGCACCGCAGTTCACAGCGGCCATGCCCCGACACGGCGTACAGCACCACATCCCGACCCAGGGACCACCCCTCCACGCCCGCGCTCGGCGGCTTCCCCCGGACAAGCTCCGACTGGCGAAGGAGGAGTTCAAGAGGATGGAGGAATTGGGGATCATCCGGCGGTCCGACAGCCCATGGGCCTCCCCCCTGCACATGGTGCCCAAAGCGACGGGAGGCTGGAGACCGTGCGGCGACTACCGCAGGCTGAACGAGGCTACCACTCCGGACCGCTACCCTGTGCCGCACATTCAGGACTTTGCAGCAAACCTGCACGGCGCACGGATCTTCTCCAAGGTAGACCTCGTCCGAGGGTACCATCAAATCCCGATGCATCCGGACGACGTCCCCAAAACGGCACTCATCACCCCGTTCGGCCTTTTCGTGTTCCTCCGCATGGCGTTCGGCCTAAAGAATGCCACACAGACGGTTCAGCGGTTAATGGACGCGGTGGGACGCGACCTGGACTTCGTATTCATCTACTTGGACGACATCCTCATAGCCAGCAGCAGTCGTCAGGAGCATCTGTCCCACCTCCGTCAACTCTGCGCCCGACTGAGTGAGTACGGTCTTACAATCAACCCCGCCAAATGCCAGTTCGGACTCGATACCATCGACTTCCTGGGCCACAGGATTACTAAAGACGGGGCAACCCCTCTGCCCGCTAAGGTAGATGCGGTCCGCCATTTCCCCCGACCCACCACGGTCATAGGCCTTCAGGAATTCGTAGGTATGATCATTTTCTACCACCGCTTCTTCCCTTCAGCTGCCCGGATCATGCGCCCCCTGTTCGCCCTGCTGTCCGGTCCGGGCAAGGACATTACCCGGGACGAGGAGTTCGCCGCTGCTTTCATTCAAACGAAGGAAGCTTTGGCGAACGCCGCAATGCTAGTACATCCCAGAATGGACGTCCCTACCGCCCTCACAGCGGACGCATCTAACACGGCAGTCGGTGGGGTGCTAGAACAACTCATCGCAGGTCGCTGGCAACCCCTGGCGTTTTTCAGCAAACACCTGCGGCCACCCGAGCTCAAGTACAGTGCTTTCGACCGGGAACTGTTGGCGCTCTACCTGGCAATCCGGCATTTCAGGTACTTCCTAGAAGGTCGGCCCTTCACCGCGTTCACGGACCACAAACCGCTTACCTTTACGTTCACGAAAGCGTCCGACCCCTGGTCGTCCCGCCAGCAGCGCCATCTGTCCTACATCTCTGAATACACGACGAACTTCCGGCACGTCTCGGGTAAGGACAATGTCGTGGCGGATGCGCTCTCTCGCCCTACCGTTCATGCCCTTTCCCAAGGAGTAGACTTTGAGGCGCTGGCAGAGGCGCAGCAGGCGGATGAGGAGATTCCGAGTTACAGAACCGCAGTCTCCGGTTTGCAGCTCCAGGACCTCCCCGTGGGCCCGGGTGAGAGGACCCTACTCTGTGACGTCGCCATCGGCCAGCCCCGTCCCGTCGTCCCGGCAGCCTGGCGGCGGCGCGTTTTCGACTCCATTCATAACTTGGCGCATCCTTCCATCCGGACAACTGTCCGGCTGGTTTCCAGCAGGTTCGTTTGGCACGGACTCCGCAAACAGGTCAGTGAATGGGCCAAAACGTGCATGCACTGCCAGACGGCCAAGGTGCAGCGGCACACCAAAGCCCCACCGCAGCAGTTCCACCCCACCCGCCGGCGTTTCGACCACATTCATGTGGATATCGTGGGGCTCCTGCCAGTGTCGCGCGGAGCGCGGCACCTCCTCACTATCGTGGACCGGTTCACCAGATGGCCAGAGGCGATCCCGCTCACCGACCCCACCTCCGAATCTTGCGCCCGGGCACTGATCGCCACCTGGGCGTCCCGCTTTGGTGTGCCGGCCCACATTACCTCCTACAGAGGCGCCCAGTTCACCTTCAGCCTGTGGTCAGCTATGGTCAGCCTTTTGGGGACTCAGCTGCACCACACAACTGCCTATCACCCACAGTCGAACGGGCTAGTGGAGCGTTTCCACCGTCACCTAAAGTCGGCTCTCATGCGAGGAGCTAACTGGGCGGACGAGCTTCCCTGTGCCCGACTTGGCATCCGCACGGCGTCCAAAGACGATCTGCACGCCTCGTCGGCCGAGTTGGTGTACGGCGCACCCCTGGTTGTCCCCGGGGAGTTCATGCCAGCCCCAAGGGGGCAAGAGGAAGAACCCGCAGCAGTCCTGGGCAGACTACGCGAGAAGCTCGGTGACCTGGCCCCCATACCCACTTCACAGCACGGGCGGCACCCGACCTGCGGACCCAAAGACCTGCTGAACTATAAGTTTGTGTTTGTACGAAGGGACGGGCATCGGCCACCGCTGCATCGGCCCTACGAGGGGCCGTTTTCGGTGATCCGGAACAACGGGTCCACGTTTGTGCAGGACGTTGGAGGGAGAGAGGAGGTTTTCACGGTGGCCCGACTCAAACCAGCCCACGTGGACCTGGAGCAACCGGTCGTTTCCAGCACCGCGGCGCAGAGGCAGACCTCCCAAACAGGGTCCGGCCCAGACTGTGGACATTGGGGGGTGTACCGCCGGTTCTGGGAGGGGGGTTATGTGGCGACCCACTTCCTGGCACACTGGAACCGGCTCACAATTAGCCAGCGTGCGGGCATAGAGGCCAGGTCCGCAACAAAGGGAGAAAAGCCTGCGGGGGTTTGTGAGTACGTGTCTCGGAGCATCCGCGCCCGGGGAGGGCGGCATGAGGGAGGCTTTAAAGCAAGGCTGTGAAGTTCGAATAAAATATTCTTTGATTGCAGTTTACCGACTCCGTGTCGTTATTTTAGCGCTGCGTGTAGCACACCGCTACAGTGTAAAGCAGAAGGGTGAAAGGGTGATTAAATATCAATTATTTAAATTGTCAGGAAAATATCTTTGACACTGAAATGGGGGATCTTGATGCAGCAGAAGATTGTGAGGTGTCGGATACACCGGGATTACTCAAACACGGATGCAGGAAAACTTCCTGACTTCCCCCCCTGTACAGCCCTGCTCTGATGTGAGGTCCCACTCTTCCGAATGAGACTAATGGAGGTGACAGCACACACACCGGCCCTTCGACGTAACATGTCCCTGACAACCAAGGAGGCTTCCTCAGCACGTCCCACTTGGCCAGTATCCCTCTAAACGTTTTCAATCAGGAACTTGTCTAAATATCTTAAAAATGGTTCAGTTCTATCAGCGTCTACCATTTCCTCTGGCAGCTCGTTCCATTTACTGACTGTTGTGAGTGAGGAAACAGATTCGATAGGTCTCACAGACAAGGACTTTGGACACACAGTCTTGGTAGTAAAGGATTTTATTTACAGAAGACAAACATGGGAAAATGGCAACAGGAGCAACACCCACACAATTTACAGCAGTCGGATCGGCAATAAAACACACGCTGACAATAACAATCGTGGGAAAATCGTTACACACACACTCACACACACACACACACACACACACACACACACACACACACACACACACACACACACACACACACACACACACACACACACACACACACACACACACACACACACACCGGTACCCACCCGCCTTGACGTAGCTTCAGGGAAACAGTCCAGGTCGATCCAGATTCTCCTGAAGCCCTTGAGCCCCGGTAACATTCCTGTGAATCTTGTCTGCACATATTCCAGCTGAACGTCATCCTTTCTACAGCTCGGTGACCGGAACTGCACCCAGTACTCTGAGTGTGGTCTCACCAATGTCTTGTACAGCTGTAACACGACAAACCATCTCATCTACTTAATCCCTGATCGATTAAGGACAGCGTACCAGACCCCTTCTTCACTGCCCTGTCTACCTGTGTCTCTCCCTGAATTCCCCAGCTTCCATCACCTTCTTCACAGTAAATACAGATGAGGCAGGATCTCTGAGCATTTGGAGAGACAATCTGATTAGGGATGGTCATGGCTTTGTCAAGGGCAGGTCTTGCTTTGCGAGTCTGATTGAGTTCTTTGAAGATGTAACAAAACACTTTGATGATGGTAGAGCAGTGGATGTAGTGTGTATGAATTTCAGTAAAGGATGATGGAGCTGGCTGAGTTTACAACTTTCTGCAGCTTTGTGTGCCTGGAGCTGTGAACAGCCTCGACCAACCAACCATCACGTTCCCGTCTGATCCCATCAGCATTCACCTCGATCCAATTCAGGACGAGTTCACAGGCATTTCCATAACTGTTTAATGTCTAACAGAATGATGGTCTGGTCCCAACGTGACTCCCACCACCCCCCCCCCCCACTGTCACGTCAACCACTTGTCCTGAGTCATGTCCTGTCACTGCCCAAAATGTCAAGACTTCACCTTGTCAGCATCTGAAAGGGGTGCGACTACCGCAGGATCGAAGCTGTCCTTGTGTCAGGTGGTTTGTGCTCACAGTCAACGTGGGAGGGTGGAAAACATGAGCAGGGAGGGAGGGGTCCTTGCTGGCTGCTTTTGGGAGGTGTGGAGTGACGGACTGGGCTGCATTCACAACTCTAAAGGCTTTTCCAAGATTGCAGCTGAGCCGGTTGAGAAGCATCTAAAGGCAATTTGACTTTGCACCAAGTATAAGAAATAAAGTCGATGAGCTTGAGGCTCAGTTGGAAATTGGCAAGTACGATGTTGTGGGAATAACAGAGACATGGCTTCAAGCGGACAGGGCCTGGGAAATGAATATTCAAGGATATACATCTTATCGAAAGGACAGACTGACTGGCAGAGGGGGTGGGGTGGCTCTGTTGATGAGGAATGACATTCAGTCCCTTGCGAGAGGGGGACATAGAAACAGGGGATGTAGAGCCAGTATGGATAGAACTGAGAAATTCTAAGGGTAGAAAGACCCTAATGGGATTTATCTACAGGCCCCCAAACAGCAGTCTGGATGTAGGGTGTAAGTTGAATGAAGAGTTAAAATTGGCTTATTGCAAAGGTAATGATACAGTTGTCATGGGGGATTTCAACATGCAGGTAGACTGGGAGAATCAGAATGCTACTGGACCCCAAGAAAGGGAGCTTGTGGAGTGCCTCCGAGATGGAATCTTAGAACAGCTTGTACTGGAGCCTACCAGGGAGAAGGCAATTCTAATTTTAGTGTTGTGCAATGAACCGGATTTGATCAGGGACCTGGAGGTGAAGGAACCATTAGGAGGTAGTGACCATGATATGATATGTTTTAACCTACAATTTGAGGAGAAGGGAAAATCGGATGTGTCAGTATTACAGTTGAACAAAGGGAACTATGGAGCTATGAGGGAGGAGCTGGCCAAAGTTCAATGGAACAATACCCTAGCAGGGAAGACAGTGGAACAAAAATGGCAGGTATTTCTGGGAATAATGCAGAAGGTGCAGGATCGGTTCATTACAAAGAGGAAGAAAGATCCTAAGGGGAATAAGGGGCGGCCATGGCTGACGAGGGAAGTAAAGGGCAGTATAAAAATAAAAGAGAAGTATAACATAGCAAAGATGAAGCGGGAAACCGGAGGACTGGGAAGCTTTTAAGGAGCAACAGAAGATAACAAAAAGGGCAATACGCCAAGAAAAAATGAGGTACGAAGGTGAACTAGCCAAGAATATAAAGGAGGATAGTAAAAGCTTCTTTAGGTATGTGAATAGCAAAAAATAGTTAAGACCAAAATTGGGCCATTGAAGACAGAAATGGGTGAATTTAGTATGGGGAACAAGGAAATGGCAGACGAGTTGAACAAGTACTTTGAATCTGTCTTCACTAGGGAAGACACAAATGATCCCCCAGATGTAATAGTGGCCAAAGGAATTAGGGTAAAGGATGAACTGAAGGAAATTTATATTAGGCAAGAAACGGTGTTGGATAGACTGTTGAGTCTGAAGGCTGATAAGTCCCCGGGACCTGATGGTCTGCATCCCAGGGTGCTTAAAGAGGTGGCTCTAGAAATCGTGGATGCATTGGTAATCATTTTCCAATGTTCTATAGATTCAGGAACAGTTCTTGCTGATTGGAGGGTGGCTAATGTTGTCCCACTTTTCAAGAAAGGAGGGAGAGAGAAAATAGGGAATTATAGACCTGTTAGCCTGACATCAGTGGTGGGAAATATGCTGGGTCAATTATAAAAGAGGAAATTACGACACATTTGGATAGCAGTAGAAGGATCAGTCTGAGTCAGCATGGATTTATGAAGGGACAATCATGCTTGACTAATCTTCTGGAGTTTTTTGAGGATGTAACTATGAAAATGGACAAGGGAGAGCCAGTGGATGCAGTGTACCTGGACTTTCAGAAAGCCTTTGATAAAGTCCCACATATGAGATTAGTGGGCAAAATTAGGGCACATGGTGTTGGGGGCAGAGTACTGACATGGATTGAAAATTGGCTGGCTGGCAGGAAACAAAGAGTAGCGGTTAACGGGTCCCTTTCAGAATGGCAGGCTGTGACCAGTGGGGTACCACAAGGTTCAGTGCTGGGACCACAGCAGTTTACAATATACATTAATGATTTAGATGAAGGGATTAAAAGTAACATTAGCAAATTTGCCAATGACACAAAGCTGGGTGGCAGTGTGAAATGTCAGGAGGATGTTATGAGAATGCAGGGTGACTTGGACAGGTTGGGTGAGTGGGCAAATGTATGGCAGATGCAGTTTAATGTGGATAAATGTGAGGTTATCCACTTTGGTGGCAAGAACAGGAAGGCAGATTACTATCTAAATGGAGTCAAGTTAGGGAAAGGGGAAGTACAAAGAGATCTAGGTGTTCTTGTACATCAGTTAATGAAAGCAAACATGCAGGTACAGCAGGCAGTGAAGAAAGCTAATGGCATGCTGGCCTTTATAACAAGAGGAATTGAGTATAGGAGTAAAGAGGTCCTTCTGCGGCTGTACAGGGCTCTGGTGAGACCACGCCTGGAGTATTGTGTGTAGTTTTGGTCTCCAAATTTGAGGAAGGACATTCTTGCTATTGAGGGAGTGCAGCTTAGGTTCACAAGGTTAATTCCCAGAATGGCGGGACTGTCACATGTTGAAAGATTGGAGCGACTAGGCTTGTCTACACTGGAATTTAGAAGGATGAGAGGGGATCTGATTGAAACATATAAGATTATTAAGGGATTGGACACGCTGGAGGCAGGAAGCATGTTCCCGCTGATGTTCCAGAACTAGAGGCCTCAGTTTAAGAATAAGGGGTAGGCCATTTAGAACAGAAATGCAGAAAAACTTTTTCACCCAGAGAGTGGTGGATATGTGGAATGCTCTGCCCCAGAAGGCAGTGGAGGCCAAGTCTCTAGATGCTTTCAAGAGAGAGTTAGATACAGCTCTTATAGATAGCGGGGGTTAAGGGATATGGGGAGAGGGCAGCAACGGGGTACTGATTGTGTACGATCAGCCATGATCACAGTGAATGGCGGTGTTGTCTAGATGGGCCGAATGGCCTACCCCTGCACCGACTGTCTATTGTCCATTGTCTATTGACTTCACCACCCGCTGAGCGAGGGCTTTTACTATGAGACTATCACAGGTTAGGGTCATTACATTAGCAATCAGAGGAATTATTATTGAGATGCTAATGGCTCCGTTATACATGTTAACAAGACCTGATGAAGGTCAGGAAAGGGAAGCCACAACTCTGAATATTTTAGCTTAAATATGTTTGCCTTTTTATCAGAATAAGACAACATATTGAAAATACTGTTTCAAATTTGACTTGCTAATACTGACCTTTACCTATGCCATGTGACATTTAACAGAGACTGAAAGGTGAGTTCTCTTTTGTATATAATTGTTCAAATTTCATATTATTAAAATTAAAATAAAATATTATTAAAATATTAAAATTCAAAATGCATATACTTTGGTGTTACCACATGCAACCTTTAAAATTCTCTTCGTGCACTGTTGTGCATTTTTTTTAAGGAAACCAGCATGTAGATTGTTCCAAGTATCTGCAAGAACTTGCCACCGCTCTGCAGACGTTGGTTATCGGCTTGTTTCTCCATCTGATTTATATATGTCCTGGATGATGGCAGTCCTTAATAACGGATGTCAATGTTTCGAGGTATCGCATTTAGAAGATGTCCTTGATGCTGTGGAGACAAAATAAGAATGTAATGGAAGGATTCAAGGAATGCATAGCAACTAGCAACGTAGCAACATAACCCCAGTTGTTTGCTATATATATTAATGATTTAGACGAGGGAATTAAATTCAGCATCCACAAGTTTGCGGATGACACGAAGCTGGGCGGCAGTGTTAGCTGTGAGGAGGATGCTAAGAGGATGCAGGGTGACTTGGATAGGTTAGGTGAGTGGGCAAATTCATGGCAGATGCAATTTAATGTGTACAAATGTCAGGTTATCCACTTTGGCTGCAAGAACAGGAAAACAGATTATTACCTGAACGGTGGCCGATTAGGAAAAGGGGAGGTGCAACAAGACCTGGGTGTCATTGTACACCAGTCATTGAAGGTGGGCATGCAGGTACAGCAGGCGGTGAAAAAGGCAAATGGTATGTTGGCATTCATAGCAAAAGGATTTGAGTACAGGAGCAGGGAGGTTCTACTGCAGTTGTACAAGGCCTTGGTGAGACCGCACCTAGAATATTGTGTGCAGTTTTGGTCCCCTAATCTGAGGAAAGACATCCTTGCCATAGAAGGAGTACAGAGAAGGTTCACCAGATTGATTCCTGGGATGACAGGACTTTCATATGAAGAAAGACTGGATCGACTAGGCTTATACTCACTGAAATTTAGAAGATTGAGGGGGGATCTTATTGAAACATATAAAATTCTAAAGGGATTGGACAGGCTAGATGCAGGAAGATTGTTTCTGATGTTGGGGAAGTCCAGAACGAGGGGTCACAGTTTAAGGATAAAGGGGAAGCCTTTTAGGACCGAGATGAGGAGAAATTTCTTCACACAGAGAGTGGTGAATCTGTGGAATTCTCTGCCACAGGAAACAGTTGAGGCCGGTTCATTGGCTATATTTAAGAGGAGGTTAGATGTGGCCTTTGTGGCTAAAGGGATCAGGGGGTATGGAGAGAAAGCAGGTACAGGGTTCTGAGTTGGATGATCAGCCACGATCATACTGAATGGTGGTGCAGGCTCAAAGGGCTGAATGGCCTACTCCTGCACCTATTTTCTATGTTTCTATGTTAACTAAAGAAAACTAGACTCCTAACTCCAAGGTACCATTAGTTGCTAGCTTGCAGTCTCTACATTGACTGTATCGAGAATGGCAATTGATTTTGCAATAAGGAATTTGAACACAAGAGAAATCCAGAGTAACTCACACAAGGTATCGGAGGAACTCAATAAGTTGGGCCTAGGATTGGATAGAAAGGGGGAAAAAGCCAAAATAACAATGTGGGGAGAGCGGAAATGGAGGTGACAGGTGAAGAAGAAAAAGAAAAAGGGCTGAAGAAGAAGGAATATGTTAGGAGGGAATAGTGGACCATAAGAGAAAGGGAAGGAGGAGAGGATAGGCAGGTTAGGAGAAGAGAAGAGGTAAGAGGGAAGGCAGAGTGAGGAATGGAAGAGGAGGAAAGAAGGAGGGGTCAATTACTGAAACTTAGAGAAATCGTATTCATTGTCAGAATTTGGAGACATTGTTTTGAACCTACGCAGCTTGCCAAATGGTCAATTTCAATTCTGTATAAAAATGGCATTTTTCTGTCCAGATATCTGAACAGTGTGCTGACAGGGGCCAGACTGTTCACCCTGTACACAGGTAAATAAAGTGACTGAAGAACGAGTGTGAGTGCCCAGGGTCCAGATAATCTGCAACGTCAATGTGGAGCTTGCACTTCTCCCTGTGATCATCTGGTTTCCCACCAGGTGCCCTGGTTTCTTCCCACATCCAAAGAAACTGCAGCCTGGTAAGTTAAATGACGACTGTGAATTGCTCCCTGTTTATAGGTAAATGGTACAGTTTGTCCATGGGTGTCTGGGAAGAATAAGTTGTGTGGCATAAGGATTAGTGTTACAACGAGGACTGGGTGGTTAGTGAAGACTCGATGCGCTGACGGCCCTCGTTCCATAATGTATCTCTCTGCAGCTTCATGACGATGACATGAAGTAATAATCTTCTGAACTTTCAAAGTTCTACATACATTTATTATCAAAGTAGGTATACATTATAAAACCCTGAGATTCG
Source organism: Hypanus sabinus (assembly GCF_030144855.1). Taxonomy (NCBI): domain Eukaryota; kingdom Metazoa; phylum Chordata; class Chondrichthyes; order Myliobatiformes; family Dasyatidae; genus Hypanus; species Hypanus sabinus. Next base: position 37,959 of record NW_026779819.1, read on the forward strand.
TCTGCTCACAGGCAGCCACCGAAACAAAGAAACCCGAAAGAACCCATAAAAAAGATCGCCAAACACGCCAACGTGCAGGGCAAAGAAACAAAACACAAATCCTGCCACCAGTAACTACAAGTAAATTACATTCTGAACTGAAGTCCGCAAAGGGAGTCCGAGAGCTGCATTCAGCAGAGAACTGCGTAAACATCACAGAGCAATGAGCTTAGCAACCCGTTGAGAAGGCAGGTGCACGGGGTTGACTGGGATCCGGGATCAGCCATGATGGAATGCTGCAGCAGACTCGATGGGCTGAATGGCCAATTCTGCTCCTCTGTCTTATGGTCGTCTGATCCCTCGCCTCATTTACCAAATTGTATCTACGCCAGTGTTCTCAATTCAGTCCTCATCTCTGGTTGATGTCGAGATTGCACGTTCTCTCTTGGCCACATAGTTTTCCTTTTTAGACTAGATTCAACTTTATTGTCATTGTACCGAGTACAGATACAAAGCCAAATGAAATGCTGTTAGCATCTAACCAGAAGTGCAAAAGAATAGTGCTATTTACAAAATAACTGTGCAGAAGAAGTAATTGCTACGGCACACAGATATAAAAGTACTGAGACAGTCCAATATGGGTGCAATCATGATGTGAGGGTCAGCAGGGTCACAGCCTCAGGGAAGAAGCTCTTCCTGTGCCTGCTGGTGCGGGAGCGGAGGCTCCTGTAGCGCCTACCGGATGGGAGGAGAGTGAAAAGTCCCCGGTTAGGGTGAGATGCATCCTTGATAATGCTTTTCACCCTGCCCAGGTAGCATTTATGGTAGGTGTTCTCAATGGTGGGCAGATTTCACCACACGTTGGAGTGCTTTGCGGTCCGATACGGGACAATTGCCATACCACACTGAGATACAGACGGTGAGTCTGCTCTCAATGGTACAGCGGTAAAAGTCCGTCAGTATCCTGGGACAGAGGTCAGCGTTCTTGATGCTCCGCAGGAAATAAAGGCGCTGTTGCACCTTTTTGCTCAGGATGGAGGAGTTCAGGGACCAGGTGAGATCCTCAGAAATGGGACATCAAGGAACTTGAAGCTTGATACACGCTCCACTGCAGCTCCATTGATGTCGACGGGGACGTGAGTATGGCTCCCAGCATGCCTGAAGTCCACAATGATCTCCTTGGTCTTCTGGGTGTTAAGGGCCAGGTTGTTGTCAGCACTCCACACGGCCAGGTGCTGGACCTTATCTCTGTAGGCTGTCTCGTCATCGCCTCTGATCAGGCCAACCACCGTGGTGTCGTCTGCAAACCTGATTATGGAGTTAGAACCATGTACAGGTACGCAGGAAAGGGCTGCAGCACACGGTCTTGAGGCACGCCGGTGTTCAGGGTGAGAGTGGAGGAGGAGAGGTTGTCTATCTTAACAGATCGGTGTCTGTTAGTCAGAAAGTCTAAGGTCCAGAGGGATGAGCTGATGAAAAGCTGGTGAAGTTTGCCGATCAGCTCGGAGGGGGTCACAGTATTGAATGCTGAACTGAAGCCAATGAACAGCATTCTGACGTAAGAGTTGGGGCTGTCCAGGTAGGCCAGGGCAGAGTGAAGTGCCGTGGAGATGGCGTCCTCTGTTGACCTGTTGGTGCGATAGGCAAATTGCTGGGGGTCCAGGGTAGTGGGCAGACAGGATTTCAGATCTGATAGTACCAGTCTCTCAAAGCACTTTGCAATGATGGGGGTGAGTGCAACTGGGCAGAAGTCTCAGTCCCGTGGCAGTGGAATGCTTCGCCACTGGGATCTGGGTGCTCTGATTTCCGCAGCTGAGTTGATAGGTGAATTGGCCGCTGTCCTTTGTCTCCTATGTAGGTGAGTGGCAGAACCGCACGATGTGTGGGTCTATTACAATGTGTGGGTCTATTACAATGTGTGGGTCTATTACAGTGTGTGGGTCTATTACAATGTGTGGGTCTATTACAGTGTGTGGGTCTATTACAGTGTGTGGGTCTATTACAATGTGTGGGTCTATTACAGTGTGTGGGTCTATTACAGTGTGTGGGTCTATTACAGTGTGTGGGTTTATTACAATGTGTGGGTCTATTACAGTGTGTGGGTCTATTACAGTGTGTGGGTCTATTACAATGTGTGGGTCTATTACAGTGTGTGGGTCTATTACAGTGTGTGGGTCTATTACAATGTGTGGGTCTATTACAGTGTGTGGGTCTATTACAGTGTGTGGGTCTATTACAATGTGTGGGTCTATTACAGTGTGTGGGTCTATTACAATGTGTGGGTCTATTACAATGTGTGGGTCTATTACAGTGTGTGGGTCTATTACAGTGTGTGGGTCTATTACAGTGTGTGGGTTTATTACAATGTGTGGGTCTATTACAGTGTGTGGGTCTATTACAGTGTGTGGGTCTATTACAATGTGTGGGTCTATTACAGTGTGTGGGTCTATTACAGTGTGTGGGTCTATTACAATGTGTGGGTCTATTACAATGTGTGGGTCTATTACAGTGTGTGGGTCTATTACAGTGTGTGGGTCTATTACAATGTGTGGGTCTATTACAATGTGTGGGTCTATTACAGTGTGTGGGTCTATTACAGTGTGTGGGTCTATTACAATGTGTGGGTCTATTACAGTGTGTGGGTCTATTACAATGTGTGGGTCTATTACAATGTGTGGGTCTATTACAGTGTGTGGGTCTATTACAGTGTGTGGGTCTATTACAGTGTGTGGGTTTATTACAATGTGTGGGTCTATTACAGTGTGTGGGTCTATTACAGTGTGTGGGTCTATTACAATGTGTGGGTCTATTACAGTGTGTGGGTCTATTACAGTGTGTGGGTCTATTACAATGTGTGGGTCTATTACAGTGTGTGGGTCTATTACAGAGTGTGGGTCTATTACACTGGGTTCATTTCCCACTGCAGTCTGTACACTCTCCCAGTGATCCACGTGGGCTTCCTTCACCTGCTCCAGTTCCCTCCTGCACTCCAAAGATACACGGGTGAGTAGGTTGGTTGCTCACGTGGGGGTAATTGGGCAGCTTGGGGTTCATGTGCCAGAAAGGCCTGTTATCCTGTTGTAACTCTAACTAAAATAATCAGACAATTGGGGTACGTATGAGAGATTATAGGTTACAGAGAAATATGTTAAGGAATGGGAAAATGGGATTGTTGTGATGCCAACGTAGATTCAGAGAACTGAAAGACATATTCCTGCATTCTAACAAAATATCTACCTTCTTAAAAGAGTCAGTCAGAGCTTTCAAAAATGAAATAGAAAATGAAGGGTAATAATGTGGGGAAAGAATTGTTGGGCTGGGATTGGTGCCTCTCAGCACCACGTTCTCACACTATTCCTGTTCTGACTTAGCTGAACATAAATTCATACTCGGGCACAGCCATAATAGAAGAGGCAATTGTTGTCAGCCATTCCGTTGAGAAGCTTGTCTTCCTTCTGTAGATTGGATCTGATCACCTCACAACTGAGAAAGTGTATTTTCAAATGCTGTGAGTATTGGCAGCAACAACGCAGAGACACATTTTAATAAGGGCCAATAATAAGGTCAGAGATTGGAACACTGTGTCAGAGAGTATGAAAACGTAGCCTGTGACACATCGAATCCTTGCCACCATCAAGCACCCAATCATACTAATCCTACTGTCATCAGAAAGTAACTGGACTCCGAAAACTTGCAGCCATTCCTCAATCTTACTTGATTTGACTTGTGTAGCAGGAAAACAACATGGCCCTTGTCAGCACACGGTTCTGAAGCTGGAACACAGAAAATACCATCTTTGTACAAAATTGACACCAGCCAAATATCCGACCCACAGGAATGCCTCTGGGATGTGGGAGGGAAGTGGAACACCCGGAGGAAACCCACACATTCAGAGGGAGAAGAAAGTTAACACGAGCAGCACTCAGGGTCAGGACTGAACCAAGGTCGCTGGAGCCACGAGGTAGCGTCACTCTGCCACCTTGAAACAACCAGGTGTTCTCAGCCAGTGACACTGCTGAGAGAGCTTCAGAAGGCATGTAGGCAGGTGACCGAAAAGCCGCCGAACGATAACATCTGAGGCACTGAGAGGCAGAGATGGCTGGGAATAAAATCCCAGAAATCCTGTCTGCGAGGGAAAATGGAAATCTGAGAGTGCCGGCTTGAAAGAGGTCTCTGGATATTCGGAATTAACCTGCCAGAATCATGCCAACTCTTTTCATCAAAATGTAGAAGTAATTTTGTAATACTTGCAATATTACTGGTTCACAACCAGGAATTTGTCTTTAAGTAAACAAGTTTTCTATTCTCTGGCAAGCACTTCCTGTTAAATTCGGAAAATTTAAATAGTGAAATGTGATCTATTTATTGGTTGAACCCCCATCATCCAGGCCATGTCCCCTTCTCACTATTACCACTGGCCAGGAGGTGCAGAAGCCTGAGGTCCCACAGCACCAGGTTTAGGAACAGATGTTACTCTACAAGCATCGGGCACCTGAAATTACAGATTTAACCTCATTCACCACGACTCTGAACAGATTCTATCACTTACAGGGTCACTTTCACAGCTCACTTTCTCAGTATTGCAGGTAGATTTCTTCTGCATGTTGGTTGCTTAACAGTCTTCGTGTGTTTATTTCCAGTTTTATAAAATACCACTGAGTTTTTCCAGTGAATGCCTGCAAGAAAATGAGTCTCAAGGTAGTGTATGATAACGTACATGTGTTTTGATAGTGGATTTACATTGAACTTTGAACTTAAATGCCTGTTTGTGAGAGCGAGGGCACAGAGAGCTTCAGGAACGAGTGTGAAGTGCTACCGCATTGGCAAGTATTAGGACCATAGAACCTGCTCGGGATTCATCTGCCAAAGTGAAAACAAAGGACTGATTCTGAGGACAGTATGTTGGACACAGCCATTGAGTAAGGAATGGGACTGGGTCAGTTGCTACATAGTCAACAGTACATCAAACTAAATCAAGCATGACATAGACTTCGAGACCAAACCTTGCTATCTGCCACTAGTGGGATGTGTGAGAGTGAGCTATCCACTCTCCCCTACCCTATACCTTTAGAGACCATAAGGACACAAGATATAGGAGCAGAATTAGGCCATTTGGCCCATCGAGTCTGCTCTGTCATTTCATCATGGCTGATCCATTTCCATCTCATCTACAATCTCCTACTTTCTCCCCAGAAGCCCTCATGCCCTGACTAATCAGGAATCTGTCAGCCTCTGCTTTAAGTAGACCCAATGACTTGGCCTCCACAGCCAACTTTGGCCATGATTTCCACAGATTTACCACTCTCTGGCGAAAAAGAATTCCTCCTCGTCTCTGTTCTAAGTGGATGCCCCTCTATTCTGAGGCTATGCCCTCCGGTCCTACACTCCCCCGCCATCAGTAACATCCTCTGCATATCCACTTCATCGAGGCCTTCCACAATGAGATCTCCCTTCGTTCGTCCTTCAAAGGAAGGGGATCTGTAGCATAGTATGTCCAGAGCCATCGACATGGAGTCAAGGATTAATTTACTGTAAGTCACTATTGTTATTTAGAGTTACAGCATGGTAACAGGCCCTGCAGGCCCCGTGGGCCCAGCCCACCCAATTACTTCACTTACTTTGTTTTATTATGAGAGACAGCACAGAACAGGCCACACCACCCAGTAACCCACTGATTTAACCCTAGTCTAATCACAGGGAACTGACAATGACCAATTAACCTACTAACCTGCATATCTTTGTTCTGTGGGAGGAAACTAGAGCACTGGGAGGAAGCCCACAGGGTCATGGGGGGAACGTACAAACTCCTCGCTGGCAGCAGTAGCTGAATTGAACCTGACTCACCGGCGCTGTAATGGATTTGCTCTATCCACCAATATCTGAATGATTGTGTTTCAGGAGCCCCAGCGTTTTCTGTGAAAATAGCAATCACTACCTTGGCTAGGAATAAAATCCTGGAAATCCTGTCTGCCAGGGAAAATTGGAATCTGAGAGGGCACAAAAGTATCTGGGCTCGTGTCCCAGCACAGAAGTCTCCATCGTTGTGGATGCTGGCAGCTGGATACAGAAGTCTCCATCGTTGTGGATGCTGTCTGACAGATACAGAAGTCTCCATCGTTGTGGATGCTGTCTGTTGGATACAGAAGTCTCCATCGTTGTGGATGCTGTCTGTTGGATACAGAAGTCTCCATCGTTATGGATGCTCTCTGCTGGACACAGAAGTCTCCATCGTTGTGGATGCTGTCTATTGGATACAGAAGTCTCCATCGTTGTGGATGCTGTCTCTTGGATACAGAAGTCTCCATCGTTGTGGATGCTCTCTGTTGGACACAGAAGACTCCATCGTTGTGGATGCTGTCGGTTGAATACAGAAGTCTCCATCGTTGTGGATGCTGTCTGTTGGATACAGAAGTCTCCATCGTTGTGGATGCTGTCTGTTGGACACAGAAGTCTCCATCGTTGTGGAATCTGTCTGTTGGATACAGAAGTCTCCATCGTTGTGGGTGCTGTCTATTGGATACAGAAGTCTCTATCGTTGTGGAATCTGTCGGTTGGATACAGAAGTCCCCATCGTTGTGGATGCTGTCGGTTGGATACAGAAGTCTCCATCGTTGTGGATGCTCTCTGTTGGACACAGCAGTCTCCATCGTTGTGGATGCTCTCTATTGGACACAGAAGTCTCCATCGTTGTGGATGCTGTCTGTTGGATACAGAAGTCTCCATCGTTGTGGATGCTGTCTGTTGGATACAGAAGTCTCCATCGTTGTGGATGCTGGCTGTTGGACACAGAAGTCTCCATCGTTGTGGATGCTCTCTATTGGACACAGAAGTCTCCATCGTTGTGGATGCTGTCTGTTGGATACAGAAGTCTCCATCGTTGTGGATGCTGTCTGTTGGATACAGAAGTCTCCATCGTTGTGGATGCTGTCTGTTGGACACAGAAGTCTCCATCGTTGTGGATGCTGTCTGTTGGATACAGAAGTCTCCATCGCTGTGGATGCTGTCGGTTGGATACAGACGTCTCCATCGTTGTGGATGCTGTCTGTTGGACACAGAACAGAAATAGACTCTCGGCACACTGAGTTCTCACTAACTGCAAACTCCCATCAACTCCCTGCAGAAAACAAAAAGTCCTGACGAAGGGTCTCGGCCCGAAACGTTGACTGCTCCGTTCAACGGATGCTGACCGACCTGCTGAGTTCCTCCAGCTTGTTTGTACGTATTGAACTCCCTGCGGAATCTGCCATCACTGATGCTCTGTCCTACCCACCAGGGGCAATTTACCATGGTCTAACCGTCACCTGCATATCCATAAGACCATATGATATAGGAGCAGAATTAGGCAATTTGGCCCATCGAGCCAAATTTCATCAAGGCTGATCTATATTTCCTCTCAGCACTAATCTCCAGCCTTCCCCAGTGTCCATCCGTGGCCTGACCCATCGAGAATCTGTCAAACTCTGCCTTAAATATTCAGAAACTCTTGTCCTCCGCAGCTGCCTGTGGCAATGAATTCCACACATTCACCCCTCCCTGGCTAAAGAATTTCCTCCTCATCTCCATTCTAAAAGGTCGTCCTGTGGCGACCCACATCCTAGCGCACTCGAACCGGCTCACAAACAGCCAGCGCGCCGGCACGAAGGCCAGTCCCAAAAAGGCCCCAGGTCTGCTTCACTAACAAAGGGAAAAGCTCGCGCGGGAATGTGAATGCGTGCCCCTACAGCATCCGTACACGGGACAGGACTGTGAATACGTGCCCCCTACAGTATCCGTACACGGGAAGGGACTGTGAATATGTGCCCCCTACAGCATCCGCGCACGGGACGGGACTGTGAATACGTGCCCCCTACAGTATCCGTGCGGGGGACGGGACTGTGAATACGTGCCCCCTACAGTATCCGTGCGGGGGACACGACTGTGAATACGTGCCCCCTATAGTATCCGCGCCCGGGACGGGACTGTGAATACGTGCCCCCTACAGAATCCGTACACGGGACGGGACTGTGAATACGTGCCCCCTACAGCATCCGCGCCCGGGACGGGACTGTGAATACATGCCCCCTACAGTATCCGCGCCCGGGACGGGACTGTGAATACATGCCCCCTATAGTATCCGCGCCCGGGACGGGACTGTGAATACATGCCCCCTACAGTATCCGCGCCCGGGACGGGACTGTGAATACATGCCCCCTACAGTATCCGTACACGGGACGGGACTGTGAATACGTGCCCCCTACAGCATCCGTGCGGGGGACGGGACTGTGAATATGTGCCCCCTACAGCATCCGCGCCCGGGACGGGACTGTGAATACATGCCCCCTACAGCATCCGCGCCCGGGACGGGACTGTGAATACATGCCCCCTACAGTATCCGCGCCCGGGACGGGACTGTGAATACGTGCCCCCTACAGCAACCGTGCACGGGACGGTTCTGTGAATACGTGCCCCCTGCAGCATCCGCGCACGGGACAGGACTGTGAATACGTGCCCCCTACAGCATCCGTACACGGGACGGTTCTGTGAATACGTGCCCCCTGCAGCATCCGCGCACGGGACAGGACTGTGAATACGTGCCCCCTACAGTATCCGTACACGGGACGGGACTGTGAATACGTGCCCCCTACAGCATCCGTGCGGGGGACGGGACTGTGAATATGTGCCCCCTACAGCATCCGCGCACGGGACAGGACTGTGAATACGTGCCCCCTACAGTATCCGTACACGGGACGGGACTGTGAATATGTGCCCCCAACAGCATCCGTGCACGGGACAGGACTGTGAATACGTGCCCCCTACAGTATCCGCGCCCGGGACAGGACTGTGAATACGTTCCCCCTACAGTATCCGTACACGGGACAGTACTGTGAATACGTGCCCCCTACAGCATCCGTGCACGGGACAGGACTGTGAATACGTGCCCCCTACAGTATCCGCGCCCAGGACAGGAATGTGAATACGTGCCCCCTACAGTATCCGTACACGGGACAGGACTGTGAATACGTGCCCCCTACAGCATCCGTGCACGGGACAGGAGTGTGAATACGTGCCCCCTACAGTATCCGCGCCCGGGACAGGACTGTGAATACGTGCCCCCTACAGTATCCGCGCCCGGGACAGGAATGTGAATACGTGCCCCCTACAGCACCCGTACATGGGACAGGACTGTGAATATGTGCTCCCGACAGCATCCGCGCCCGGGGAGGGCGGGATCAGGGAGGCTTTAAAGCGAAGCCGCGAAGTTCGAATAAAATCTTCTTTAACTGCAGTTTACCGTCTCCGTGTCGTTATTTTAGCGCTGCGTGTAGCACACCGCTACGGTCCCTCTTTTCTGAAGCTGTGTCATTTGTTCTAGCTGAAGAGGCAGGTTTGTGGATTTTGGGTAGGAGGGAGAAACGGGTGGTGCGGGGTGAGGGAACTGTGAGGTTGGTGGCAGTGGATAGGAGATCCTCAGAGCTAACAATTTTGGTGATGGTGTGGGAGACAAAGGACTGGTGCTCCTTAGTGGGATCTTGTTCGAGGGGTAAATAAGAGGAGGAGTCTGGGAGCTGGAGCTCGGCAAGATAGAGGTCAGTCCGCCAGCACCCCCCTATCAGCGGGTTTGATGGTGAGGTTGGGATTACTACTACTAAGTGTCTCACGTCATAACTGCCCCTTTTAATCCATTAACAACAACTCTGAACTCGCCCTTTGCCCCTCTCCCACCTTCTCAGCAAATTAAACCAAATCCCAGTTCTGAGGCTCCTGTTTCACTCTTCACTGATGTTGTCTGACCCGCTGAGTGTTCCCCCCTGTTTCTGGTCTTCCTTCCAGCATCGGCATTTTGTATTTTTTGGTTTCCAATCGCTGTTAAAGTTGTCGGGGTGATTGCGACCCTTGGTCATGTCGGCAGCTCATCCCATTGTTTACTCTTCCAGGCTGAGACCCACGTGGGCTGGTTTAACACTAGAACACCAATGAAACCGAGCAAACCCCGCTGACCGGTGTCCTGCTTTTCAGAGGTTTTCAGGTCATGTCAGGACCACCATCCCGCGGAGTGTGTGAACAGCCCCTCAGTGGATGTGATGCATCATCGTGGAGGCCCACAGTTAGTCACCTTTCCCGTACAGCTGCACACGCTGGATTTACTGCTGGACTCTTCCCCCTTCATTCATTCCCTGCCACAGTGACTCCGGCCTCGCTGTGGGAAACGGTCCATATCCAGAGCAGTGGTCAGTCTCGTGGCCAGATGTGGACTGTTCCCACCTCAGCAATGTCAGCGGCTTTTCCATTCCTCTGGCCCACGCCGCGGCCATTCAAACTCAGTGGAGAATTCTTTAAATCGGGTGGCACAGTATCATAGCCGTCGGCACAAGACTTCTCAGTGCAGCTGGAAGATGGGGGTCATATCCTGCCTCTGTTTCGTAAGGAGTTTGAACTTTTTCCCTGTGACTACGTGTTTCCTTCCGATGTTCCGGTTTCTTCCCATATTCCAGAGATGGATGGGCAAGAGTTAGTAATTCATGGGTAGGTTATGTTGGCATCGGATGCCTGGCAACATTTGCAGGCTGCCCCCAAACGTCCTCAATGCAAAGTTCGCAATTCTCTGTGTCTTTTGATGTACACTTGACAAATAAAGCTAATCTTAATCTCATCTTTAAAAACACACCGAACCATTTATTTAGAGATATAGCCCAATAACAGGCCCTTCTGCCCAACAAACCGGTGCCAGCCAATTGCACCCATGTGACAAATTAACCTGCTCACCCTGAAGTCTTTGGAATGTGGGAGTAAACGGGAACGCTCGGAGGAAACCCGCGCAATCACGGGGGGACGTACAGGCACCTTACAGACAGCGGCAGAATGGCCTCATTCTGCTCCAGTGTCGTATCGTCTTCGCTGCGCAAGGTCATCAGCATAGTCCAGCTCTCTTCAGCAGAGGAGCTGGTGAGCTTCCTCCACTACGGGGGTTACGTTCGGGGACCGTGAGAGCTCGGGTAAGATGTGCCGTTTGAAACTGCTTGTAGTTTCCACCGGTGAGCCAGCGATGTAAGAACGGGTGTTACTGGCACAAGTTCACATGACGTTAATAACCATCTCCTTTGTCTTGATAACGCTAAGGAAGAGGTAGTTTGTCTGGATGGAACCCGGATCACTGGCACTGTAATAGTGATCTACTAACCCCTACGCTGCCCATCAGGAATGAGCTGTAATTGCTCATTTCAGTCTGATGGCAGAAAGGTGTCCAAGGAACACTGAGGCAGGAAACGCAGACTTGAGCCCTCCCCCCACATCACTGACAAGCCTGGCGTTTATTGTCCGTCCCTTACTGCCCTCGAGGACGTGCTGTCTTTCCGAACCAGTACAGTTCTTCCGGCAATCCTATGGTGCTGCTGGGGAGAGAAGAAGTTCAAGGAGTTAGATGCAGTGCAGCTGAAAGAAAAGTGACACCTTTCAGAATTAGATGCGTGACTTAGAGGGGAACCTGCAAGTGGTGCTGTTCCCATTCATGGTCCATGGTAGAGGCCTGTGGTTTGGAAAGGTGTTATCAAAGAGCCCTTGCTGAGTAACTGCAGTACCTTGTGCAGATGTTATACACTGACGATACCCTCAGTGGCCACATCGTGTATATCTGTATGTTTGTGGACTTCTGCTGCAGCCCATGCATTTCCAGGTTTGACATGTTGTGCATTCGAAGGTGCACCGCTGTTGTAATGTGTGGTTATTTGGGTTACCGTCACCTTCCTGTCAGCTTGAACCAGTCTAGCCATTGTCCTCTGACCTCCGTCATTTTCATGTTTTCTGTGTTTGCACCGTTCTCTGTGAACTCTCGAGTCTGTTGTGTGTGAGATCAGCAGCTTCGGAGATTCTCAAATGACACCGTCTGGCGCCAACATGGTCAGACTGACTCTGATCACATTTCTTCCCCATTCTGGTATTTCAACAACAAATGGACCTTTTCACCATGTCTGTGATCAGTTACTGCCACATGGTCGTCTGATTGGTTATCTGCATTAACGAGCAGGGGTACAGGTATCACTGATACTGAGTGTGTGTGCTGCTGTTGGAGGAACTCAACATTCAGATCCCGAGCATGTGGGCTTTCGCAGACTGCATGGTGTTATGTTGTAGCATTTGAAAGTCGTTGGGGTTGCAATCTACCAAGGGTGCAGCGAGTATTCCATTACATCCTCTCTGGATAGGTAAAATTCTGAGGGGATGGGGTCAAAACCGGGCAAATGGGGACTAGCTTAGACAGGCATCTTGATCAGCATGGGCAAGCTGGTCTGAAGGGCATGTTTCTGTGTTGTATCACTCAATGACCTTCCTTGAAATGGGAATGCAGCCGGACAGTGCAGTGAAGAAGGCTTTTAGCAGACTGTAAGTGTAAAAGTTGAGGTTGTGCAAGACGCTAGTGAGGTTGCACTTGGAGTACTGTGTTCAGTGTTTGTCCCTGGTCCATTCTGGTCAGTCTATGCACTTTCTCCAGCTCATTAAACAGCAGGAAAGACCTACGAGGACATTGCCAGGACTTGAGAGACTGAGTCACAGGGAGACGAGGTGAGATTAAGAGTTCGGCATGGACTAGGAGGGCCGAGATGGTCTGTTTTCATGCTGTGATTGTTATATGGTTATATGGAGAGATTGGGCAGGCCAGGGCTTTTATCTTTGGAGCAGAGGAGACTGAGAAGGTGACCATATAGAGGTGAACAAGGTCAGTCTTTTCAACTACAAGTTGAATTACCATTCAACTGTACACAAATTCCCATGAATACAGCCAATGGAAAAGACCGGCACCAAGACCAAGGTGCAAAACGCATTACCAACAGTGATACTGTACATAGCACAAGGCACATAAAAGGTAGCAGTTAACATGCAGTCACACAGCAAGAATATATATAGCCCAAGTCTGAGTGACTGTAAATTGATGGTGATCAGTAAAAACAAGCAGTTCCCAGCAGTCTGCAGGTGGAAGTGTGCACACATGCCTGTATTAGAGCTTGGCTTCCGCCCAGCGTTCCCCGGAGGGCAGCACCAACGGAAGGGGCCTGCCTCCAATCCAGCGTGGTTGCCGCCCCACACTGCCTCCGGTATCTCTCCTTATGGACTGCTGCAAAAGGCAAGCCCACAGCCTGGGGCCAGGACCTCACACTGGGGCCTCCCAGCTCCCTACCATGCATCTCACCAGTAAATCAGTCAGCTGGACTTGCAGTATTCTACGTGACCAGTGTCCAACAGGGTCTTATGATTGCAAGAAGAATGTCCAAAACCGTCACTCGCTGTTAACAACACATCACCTTCGTGCCTCAACTCTGATGGCTTTCTGTCTCAGGTAGCAACACGGTCCACACCAAGTGCAGCTCCTCCACCAATGACCAATTCTCCAATGGGGTGGACCTGCGCTACATGAAGTTCTTCATGTCCAGCACTGTCCTGCAATCATAAAAAAGACACTAAAAAAGGACAAAAACACCTTCCCAGAGAGGCCATTGCGTCTGAGCGTGCTACCATTTTAAGGGAAGCTCAGGATTTGGCAATTCAGAACATTAGCAAAGTTAAATCGAGGTAATGGGAGGATGAGCAGCTAAACATCGTGGTCCACATCGGGACGAATGACATGGGTAGGTTGAGTGACAGGGTTCTGCATAGGGAGTTAAAGGACAGGACCTCCAGGGTTGTGATCTCAGTATTGCTACCCATGTCACGTACCAGTGAGGCCAGAACTTGGAAGATTAAACAGTTTAATGCGTGGCTAAGAAGTTAATGTAAGAGGGAGGGTGTAAGATGTTGGAAAGACTTCAGACAGAGTCAGGAATGAAAAGGTTGAGCATGGTGTGATGAGTGCCCTGAGCTCATATATTTCAATGTAAGAAGTGTCAGAGGAAAGGTGGATGCGCTCAGGGAATGGAGTTACGACGCTGTAACCATTGGAGAGATTTGGCTGCACCAGAGGCAGGACTGGCAGCTCAATATTCTGGGGTTCAGGTGTTCAAGGTGTGACAGAGCGGGAAGTATTAAGGGGGGTGTGGGTGGCATCTCTAATCAGGGAAAATATCACAGTCGTGCTTCATCAGGACAGACTAGTGAACTTGACCAGTGAGGCATTATAAATGGAACTGAGAAATAAGAAAGGTAGGATCACGTTAGTGGAGCAGCAGTGGGAAGAGAGCATGGGCCGGGTGGTGGGGGTGTGCAGATTTCCTGCAACAATGGTCTGTGTAGATGAGCTCAGTGCTGGGGTATCGGTGATTCCAGACCAGACCGTGATGCAGCCAGTCAATATGCTCTCCACCACTCACCTATATAAGTTTGTCAAGGTTTTACATGTTGTGCTAAATCTTGGCAAACCCCGGAGGAAGCAGAAACGCTGTCTGCTTTCTTCATAATTATACTGAATCGTTCCGGGCCCCGGTCAGTTTCAACGAAATGACAACACCGAGGAATTTAAAGTGGCCGACCCTCTCCACCTCAGATCCTCCAGTGTGGACTGGCTCATGGAGCTCTAGTTTCCTCTTCCCGAAGTCAATCATCAGCTCCTCAGTCTTGCTGACATCAGGAGGTTGTTGTTCTGGTGCCTCTCAGCCAGATTTTCAGTCTCCTCCGATACACTGATTCATCACCACCTTCGACTGGCCTGAGAGAGTGGTGTCACCAGCAAACTTAACCCTGGCATTGGAGCTGTGCTCAGCCACACGGTCAGGAGTGTAAATCGAGTTGAGCAGGGTCCGAGAACACAGTCTTGTGGCGCATCTGAGCTGATGGAGATTGTGGAGCAGACGCTGTCAATCTGAAATGACAACGGTGTGCAAGTGCAGAACGTGAGGATCCAATTGCACAAGGAGTTATTGAGGCCAAGATCTTGCAGCTCAGTGATTAGTTTTGACAGTGTTGAATGCTGAGCTGGCTTTGATAAAAAGCATCCTGATGTGTCCAGGTGTGGCCTGTATCTGGCCACAACCCGCCATTCCTTGTCTGTTCATGTGTCTGTCTGAATGCCACTGAAATGTTGTTCAATCTGCTTCCACCCCTCCCCTGACAGAACGTTCCGGGCACCGACCAGTCCCTGTGTTAGAAAACTTGCCTCATCAATCTGCTTTAAACCTGCTCCTCTCACCTTATATCCACTGCCTGTAGTACTTGACTTTCCCACGCTGAGGATAAAGAGACTCTGACTGTCTCTGATGCCTGTGTCAGCTGTTGCTGACTTTTCCCTCGACAGCTGCCGAGTCACCGTGTTCCCAGACTTCTGTACCTTGTGTAACGCCCTGGGTCACGTTTTTCCTGTTCTGCGGTAGGTATTTCATTCAGCAGCTCTGTGAGATCAGTTGGTTCTGCTCTCAGCCTGTTCGTCTCATTGTTCAAGATAAGGGATGGTGAGGAATGTGTGTCAGCCAGTCAGGATGGTGGAACTAGGGGAGGTTTCTCTGGTGAGGGACACTGAAGTTGGGCTTGGGGCTTTTGTTCGGCGGTAGATGAAGAGAAGACGCTGGAGAGAACAGGTCGTGAGATTCGATCCGTTGCGGGACCGTGATCCGATGGTCCGGTGCCGAGACCGATTGAGGATCGGTGAATATGGTGAAACGTTGAGTTCCAACTTGTGAACATTTAACTGTTTAATTAAAATGGCCCTTCTCTTTTTGTTTTTCTTTACTGACCCTTTAGTTCAGATTCATAAATATATTTCCTTCATTCGACTGCAGTGTCCTGTCTGTTACTCCGTGGCACTAATACCTAACAGGGCAGCAAATTACACGGCATCCACACAAACCGGGGTTCGGGGTGGAGAACCGACTCAATCTCACAAGTTTGACGGGACCAGACAGTATCTTCCCGAGACTCACACAGCCAAGGAAACCAGAGGGTTTCGCTTGTGATCCCCTCGGTCTGTGATGCTCCCTCCCTGGTCAGGACCAGAGCGGGGGCGGGGGGGGTGTACCAGAGTAAATCCCCACAACCCCTGCTGGACAGTGGGGAGCAGCGGGTGTGCACTTGGCATCTGCTGACGCACTCCGTCCCGACAGGGTGGGAGCAGAGTGAGAGAGCGAATAACTGGAGCAATTCCGCCACCTGCTGGCCGCACCGGGTATAAAGAAAATGATATTTAAGATTCATTGTGTTATTTTCTGACGCAAGTCAAGTCACTTTTTATTGTCATTTCGACCATAACTGCTGGTACAGTACACAATAAAAACGAGACAACGTTTCCAGGACCATGATGCTGCATGAAGCAATACAAAACTACACTGAACTACGTGAAAAACACAACAAATGCACTAGACTACAGACCTCCCCAGGACTGCGTAAAGTGCACAAGACAGAGCAGGCATTGCAATATATAATAAACAGGACCATAGGCACAGTAGAGGGCAGTAGGTTGGTGTCAGACCAGGCTCTGGGTATTGAAGAGTCTGATGGTTTGGGGGAAGAAACTGTTATGTAGTCTGGTCGAGAGAGCCCGAATGCTTCGGAGCCTTTTCCCAGATGGCAGGAGGGAGCAGAGATTGTATGAGGGGTGTGTGGGGTCCTTCACAACGCTGTTTGCTGTGCGGAAGCAGCGTGTGGTGTAAATGTCTGTGATGGCAAGAAGAGAGACCCCAATGATCTTCTCAGCTGACCTCACTATCTGCTGCAGGGTCTTGCGATCCGAGATGGTGCAATTTCCCAACCAGGCAGTGATGCAGCTGCTCAGGATGCTCTCAATACAACCCCTGTAGGATGTGATAAGGATGGGGGGTGGGAGATTGCCTTTGCAGAAAGTAGAGACGCTGCTGTGCTTTCTTTGCTATGGAGTTGGTGTTGAGGGACCAGGTGAGATTTTCCGCCAAGTGAACACCAAGAAATTTGGTGCTCTTTACGACGTCTACCGAGGAGCCGTCGATGTTCAGCGGGGAGTGGTCGCTCCGTGCCCAACTGAAGTCAACAACCATCTGTTTTGTTTTGTTCACATGAAGAGACAGGTTGTTAGCTTTGCACCAGTCTGTTAGCCGCTGCACCTCCTCTCGTCTTGCTGATGAGACCCACCACGGTCGTGTCATCGGCGAACTTGATGATATGGTTCGAGCTGTGTGTTGCAGCACAGTCGTGGGTCAGCAGAGTGAACAGCAGTGGACTGAGCACACAGTCGTGGGTCAGCAGAGTGAACAGCAGTGGACTGAGCACACAGCCCTGGGGAGCCCCCGTGCTCAGTGTGATGGTGTTGGAGATGCTGCTCCCGATCCGGTCTAGGATCCAGTTGCAGAGGGAGGTGTTCAGGCCCAGTCGGCTCAGCTTTCCAATCAGTTTCTGAGGGATGATTGTGTTGAATGCTGAACTGAAGTCTATGAACAGCATCCGAACGTACGTGTCTTTTTTGTGCAGGTGGGTTAGGGCCAGGTGGAGGGTGGAGGCAATGGCATCGTCTGTTGAGCGGTTGGGACGGTACGTGAACTGCAGGGGGTCCAGTGAGGGGGGCAGCGGGGTCTTGATGAGCCTCATGGTCTCAGCTCAGGGTATTCACAAACAAAGGAGATGCTGCACACGCGTTCAAGGCCACAAGAAAACACCTCATTAGAACCAGCACAAATGCAATACAGACAGAAAAATCAGAAGTCTGCAGTGGTTGCAGTACAGAATCAAAATAGTTCTTGTCATTCACTGAGCCTATCTCCGCAATGTCTGAAGGGCGTCACAGATCCAACAATTTTTCTCACAGCTCCCCAACCCTAGTCCCCATCCCCTCGTCCCGATCTTTTCTAAATCTCAGCACTAACACTGGTGGTGATCTCGACTCAGACATAACTCTCCCATTGTACAGAGAAAATGTCCCTTTTTATACCATTTAACATTCCATTAAAGCATAACATAATCATCGCCCCAGTATTTCTCCGTAGCTTGGTGGTTCCAGCTAAACCCTCTTATCTATAACGACCTGCAGCCCAGACACAAAATTACAGAAGAAGCTAACAACGGGGATGTCAGGAGAAAAAATTTCTTCATCGGTATTTCATCTTCATGATGTGCGTCCAAAATAGGGACGAGACACTGGTGAATCAGAGGGACAATAGACCATTGACACATCCCAACCTGACACCATTTTGCCTTTGATCTTCCATTTTATTTTGGCATGTCCCAAGGAGGAATCACAATTACCTCTTTCCTCACACAGGGAGGTGTACCTTCTCCAGTGTCTCTCGGAGTTGAGACAGGGGAGCAGTACTGCCGGGTCTCACCGAGCGCCGCTCGCCGACCTCTGTAAAAAAAAGTCACAATAAACATGCGGGGAACTTAACAGCGGCCGCATATTAAATAGAGGGAATTTTACGGGAGCTAGGGAGAGGGGGTGGTGGCTGGTGGGGAAAATGCCACTAATAACATATTTGGTGAAATCCTGGAGCTGTGACTGTTTTGTGAGATTCCTCCTCGCTCGACCCGTTGTCCAGGCATACCCGGCTGTAACTCTCACTCTCTCCCCAGCACTCGTTGTTTGAGCCGAGAAAGTAAACATCTTAGATCTTTTAAAAGTGGCATGTCCCTTGCCGAAGTGGGCCGTAAGGACAAATCGAGCATTCGCACAATAAAGCAGAAAGAAGCTGAAATTTTCCGTTCTGCATATTGTTTAGCTCAGAATGACAGACCATACTCTGATCATTTTGACTTATTGGAACTGTAAAAGCAATGGCATTGACATTGGAATGGGACTGCATTCCCGCACTGGTGCTACAGAGATAATTCATCACAGAGCCATTAATATGAAACAGAAAATTTGCCAGCATATCAAGCAGGTAAATGGGAAATCGTCTGTTCTCATTGATGAATCAACGAGCCTGCGCATTGAGACCGCACTAATAGTTTATCTGAAATGTGAAAGTGATAAGGAAGTTGATCCCCATTTTCTGTTTTTGGATCTAATTGATCTGCCTGATCAGAGAGCCGCAACTATTGAACTGTCTCAATAACCTGGGTTTGATGACTCTCACTTGAAACAGAACCTTGTGGCATTTGCTCGTGACGGGGCGAGTGTAATTCCTGTGTCAAATCTGGTGTCAATAGACAATAGACAATAGACAATAGACAAAAGGTGCAGAAGTAGACCATTCGGCACTTCGAGCATGCACTGCCATTCTGAGATCATGGCTGATCATCTACTATCAATATTCCGTTCCTGCCTTGTCCCCATATCCCTTGATTCCCCTATCCATCAGATACCTATCTAGCTCCTTCTTGAAAGCATCCAGAGAATTGGCCTCCACTGCCTTCCGAGGCAGTGCATTCCAGACCCCCACAACTCTCTGGGAGAAGAAGTTTTTCCTTAACTCTGTCCTAAATGACCTACCCCTTATTCTCAAACCATGCCCTCTGGTACTGGACTCTCCCAACATCTGGAACATATTTCCTGTCTCTATCTTTTCCAATCCCTTAATAATCTTATATGTTGCAATCAGATCCCCTCTCAATCTCCTTAATTCCAGCGTGTACAAGCCCAATCTCTCTAACCTCTCTGCGTAGGACAGTCCGGACATCCCAGGAATTAAACTTGTGAATCTACCCTGCACTTCCTCTGCAGCCAGGATGTCCTTCCTTAACCCTGGAGACCAAAACTGTACACAATACTCCAGGTGTCGTCTTACCAGGGCCCTGTACAAATGCAAAAGTATTTCCTGGCTCTTGTACTCAATTCCCTTTGGAATAAAGGCCAACATTCCATTAGCCTTCTTCACTGCCTGCTGCACTTGCTCATTCACCTTCAGTGACTGTTGAACAAGGACTCCTAGATCTCTTTGTATTTCGCCCTTAGCTAACTCTACACCGTTCAGATAATAATCTGCCTTCCTGTTCTTACTCCCAAAGTGGATAACCTTACACTTATTCACATTAAACGTCATCTGCCAAGTATCTGCCCACTCACTCAGCCTATTCAAGTCACCCTGAATTCTCCTAACATCCTCATCACATGTCACACTGCCACCCAGCTTAGTATCATCAGCAAACTTGCTGCTGTTATTCTCAATGCCTTCATCTAAATCGTTGATGTAAATCGTAAACAGCTGTGGTCCCAATACCGAGCCCTGTGGCACCCCACTAGTCACCACCTGCCATTCCGAGAAACACCCATTCACCACTACCCTTTGCTTTCTATCTGCCAACCAGTTTTCTATCCATGTCAATGTCTTCCCCCCAATGCCATGAGCTTTGATTTTACCCACCAATCTCCTATGTGGGACCTTATCAAATGCTTCTGAAAATCGAGGTACATTACATCCACTGGATCTCCCTTGTCTAACTTCCTGGTTACATCCTCGAAAAACTCGAATAGATTAGTCAAGCATGATTTGCCCTTGGTAAATCCATGCTGGCTCGGCCCAATCCTATCACTGCTATCTAGATATGCCACTATTTCATCTTTAATAATGGACTCTAGCATCTTCCCCACTACTGATGTTAGGCTGACAGGATGATAGTTCTCTGTTATCTCCCACCCTCTTTTCTTAAAAAGTAGGATAACATTAGCCATTCTCCAATCCTCAGGAACTGATCCTGAATCTAAGGAACATTGGAAAATGATTACCAATGCATCCACAATTTCCAGGGCCACCTCCTGTAGTACCCTAGGATGCAGACCATCTGGACCTGGGGATTTGTCAGCCTTCAGTCCCATCAGTCTACTCATCACCGTTTCCTTCCTAATGTCAATCTGTTTCATTTCCTCTGTTACCCTATGTCCTTGGCCCATCCATATATCTGAGAGATTGCTTCTGTCTTCCCTAGTGAAGACAGATCTAAAGTACTTATTAAATTCTTCTGACATTTCTCCGTTTCCCTTAACAATTTCACCCAATTCATTCTTCAAGGGCCCAACATTGTTCTTTACTATCTTCTTTCTCTTCACATACCTACAAAATATTTTGCTATCCTCCTTCATATTCCTGGCTAGCATGCGTTTGTACCTCATTTTTTCTCCCCGTATTGCCTTTTCAGTTAAGTTCTGTTGTTCCTTAAAAATTTCCCAATCATCTGTCCTCCCACTCACCTTAGGTCTGTCATACTTCCTTTTTTTTAATGCTATGCAATCTCTGACTTCCTTTGTCAACCATTGTGGCCCCTTTCCCCCCTTGAATCCTTCCTTCTCCGGGGGATGAACTGAATTTGCACCTTGTGCATTATTCCCAAGAATACCTGCCATTGCTGTTCCACTGTCTTTTCTGCTGGGCTATCCGTCCAGTTAACTTTGGCCAGCTCCTCCCTCATGGCTCCATAGTCTCCCCTGTTCAACTGCAACACTGACACCTCCAATCTCCCCTTATCCTTCTCAAATTGCAGATAAAAACTTATCATATTATGGTCACTACCTCCTAATGGCTCCTTTACTTCAAGGTCGCTTATCAAATCCTGTTCATTACACAAGACTAAATCCAGAATAGCCTTGTCCCTGGTCGGCTCTCGACAGGCTGTTCCAAGAATGCATCCCATAGGCACTCTATAAACTCCCTATCCTGGGGTCCAGCACCAACCTGATTCTCCCAGTTCGCCTGCATGTTGAAATCCCCCGTAACTACTGCGACATTACCTTTGCCACATGGCAATGTTAACTCCCTATTCAACTTGTACCCAATATCCATGCTACTGTTTTGTGGCCTGCAGACAACGCCCATTAGAGTCTTTTTGCCCTTACTGTTCCTCAGTTCTATCCACACAGACTCTATTTCTCCTGACCCTATGTCCCCCCTTGCAAAGGACTGAATCTCATTCCTCACCAACAGGGCCACCCCACCCCCTCTGCCCAGATTTCTGTCCCTACGATAGCACGTATACCCTTGTACATTCATTTCCCAGGTCTGATCTCCCTGCAGCCGTGTCTCCGTTATCCTAACAACATCATAGTTACCCATTCGCACCTGGGCTTCAAGCTCATCCGCCTTATTTCTGACACTTCGTGCATTCAGATATAGAATTTTTAGCCCATTTCTCCTCTCTCTGTTTGAATCGCTGCCTATTGTGCTTAACCCAGCTCCCCGAACTCCCATCGGGCTATACGCCCCTTGAATTTTGTTGTCCTTCCTAAATTTACTTATTATTTCTGCACTTTTAAATGCATGTTCTGTCAGACCATCCCTCTGTACATGTGTCCTCCTCATCACTTGTTCCCGCCCACTGCAAATTTAGTTTAACCCCCCCCCCCCCCCCCCCGAGAAGCACTAGCAATCTTTCCTGTTGGTACCGCTCCAGTTCAGGTGTAAACCGTCCCATCGGAACAGATCCCACCTTCCCTGGACCAAAGCCCAATTATCTAAAAACCTGAAGCCCTCCCTCCTGCACCATCCTCTCAGCCACGTATTAATCTGTATAATCTTTCTGTTCCTTGCCTCACTCGCACGTGGCACAGGTAGCAATCCTGAGATTGTTACCCTGGAGGTCCTGCCCTTCAGCTTCACACCAAACTCCCTGAACACACTACGCAGGACCCCCTCACTCATCCTACCCACGTCCCTGGTCCCTACATGGACCACAACATCTGGGTTCTTGCCCTCCCTCTCGAGAATAGCCTGCACCCGATCTGAGATGTCCCGGACCCCGGCACCAGGGAGGCAAGATACCATCCGAGACTCCCGATTTTCCCCACAAAATCTCCTATCTGCGCCCCTGACTATAGAATCCCCTATCACTACCGCTCTCTTCTCTTCCCTCCTCCCCTACCTAGTCGAGGGTCCAACCTCAGTGCCAGAGACAGGACCACAGCAACTTGTTCCTGGTAGGTCATCCCCACCAACAGTATCCAAAACGGTATACTTATTGTTGACGGGAACGGCCTCAGGGGTGCTCTGCTCTCTCTGTCTGCTCCCCCTGCCTCTCTTGACTGTCACCCATTTGCCTACCTCCTGTCTTTTCGATGTGACTACCTCCTGATAACTCTTATCTATCTCTGCCTCTGCCTCCTGAATGATCCGTAGTTCATCCAGCTCCCGCTCCAACTCCCTAACTCGGTCTGATAGGAGCTGCAGCTGGACGCACCTTTTGCAGGTGTGGTCATCAGGGACCACTGTGTTGACCCTGACCTCCCACATACTGCATACGGAGTACACCACTGCTCTGACTGTCTCCCCCATTACCTGATCGCAGATTAGTCAGAATAAATGAAAAAAAAAGTACCTACCGACCTTACCTTGTTACCTCAGCAAGCACGTACTCAGGCTCACTGATTTCCCCTCACCGAAGTCCCCTTGCGCCGGAGCCCGCTGAGCCAAAGCCCAGCACTCAGCTCCCCGGGGCCGCGCAGCCCGATCTCCCCCGGTCCCAGGGCCGCTCTGACCGAGTCTCACCCCGATCCCCGGGGCCGCGCTGCCCGAATCTCCCCCAGTCTAGGGGCCGCGTTACCCGAGTTTCCCCCATCGCCGGGGCTGCGCTGCCAGAATCTCCCATGGTCCCGGGGCCGCACTGCCCGAGTCTCCCCCGGTCCCAGGGCCGCGCTGCCCGAATTTACCCCTGGTCCCAGGGCCGCACTGCCCGAGTCTCCCCCGGTCCCAGGGCCGCGCTGCCAGAATCTCACCCGGTCCCGGGGCCGCGTTGCCCTAGTCTCCCCCCGCCCCCCGATCCCCGGGGCCGCGCTGCCCGAATTTCCCCCCCCCCCGGTCCCGGGGCCGCACTGCCTTAATCTGCCCCCGATCCCTGGACCGTGCTGCCTGAGTCTCCCCCGGTCCCAGGGGCCGCGCTGCTCGACTCTCTCCCGATCCCGGGGCCGCATTACCCGAGTCTGCCCCAGTCTAGGGGCCGCGTTACCAGAGTTTCCCCCATCGCCGGGGCTGCGCTGCCCGAATCTCCCCCAGTCTAGGGGCCGCGTTACCCGAGTTTCCCCCATCGCCGGGGCTGCGCTGCCAGAATCTCCCATGGTCCCGGGGCCGCACTGCCCGAGTCTCCCCCGGTCCCAGGGCCGCGCTGCCCGAATTTACCCCTGGTCCCAGGGCCGCACTGCCCGAGTCTCCCCCGGTCCCAGGGCCGCGCTGCCAGAATCTCACCCGGTCCCGGGGCCGCGTTGCCCTAGTCTCCCCCCGCCCCCCGATCCCCGGGGCCGCGCTGCCCGAATTTCCCCCCCCCCCGGTCCCGGGGCCGCACTGCCTTAATCTGCCCCCGATCCCTGGACCGTGCTGCCTGAGTCTCCCCCGGTCCCAGGGGCCGCGCTGCTCGACTCTCTCCCGATCCCGGGGCCGCATTACCCGAGTCTGCCCCCGGTCCCGGTCCCGCGCTGCCCGAGTCTCCCCCTTGTCTCGGGACCACGCTGCCCGAGTCTCCCCCCGATCCCTGGGCCGCGCTTCCCCAGTCTCCCCCCGATCCCTGGGATTCTCTAATTCTCTGCTTCTTCGAGGTGTCTGAGGATCGGAAGAGTGTGAGACGGACCGGGACCCGGAGGGATCTCCCTGACACCGCGAAGAGGTTCACAGACTGGTTTTGTGTGCTGGGATTGGAGGGATTCACATCGGGGAGACATTACTGGGAGGTGGAGGTGACGGGGAATCGGCGCTGGTGTCTGGGAGTCGCCGCAGAGTCTGTGGAGAGAAAGGGAGGGGTCGGACCGACACCTAGTCTGGATCACTGAGGATTCAGCTGCAGCCGCGGGCGGCGGGTCCTGAGCTCCCCGGCTCCCCCGGGTGCTAAAGTCCGCCCGCCCCGGGACAGGTGAAGTGGGACAAGTGGTGGTGGTGCTGACTGGGAGAGGGAGGTCAAGGTGAATCTGGGGGAGGTGGGACACGTGACGGTAACAGGCTGGAGAATCTCAGCGTGTCAGGCAGCATCTATGGAGGGAAATGGATAATTGACGTTTTGGCTCAATGTCCTCCCACTGGACTGAAAGTGAGAGCGGAGATGACCGGTGTAGGATTTGGAAGGAAAGCCAGGGTAAGAGCTGGCAGGTGAGGGGGTGATAAAGACACGAGGGAGGGGTGGAGTGTGGAAATGTCTCAGAGAGGGTGAGGTGAGAGGTGGGAGTGACAAAGATAATGGGCAGATGAAGAGGGTGAGAGAGGAGGGTAAAATGTCAGAAGCATTCACCCGGTCAGTCACAATCCATGGAGTTCATATTTCACACCGATTATCTCTCCGGAAATCTCCGCCTATCACCCGTCACTTTGTACTTCTTCCTCCCCTCCCCCACCTTTCCCCTTCCTTTCCTGTCCTGATGAAGGGTCTCAGCCTGAATCGTCGACTGTTTACACTTCTCCAGAGTCGCTGCCTGGCCTGTTGAGTTCCTCCAGCATTTTGTACGTGTTGCTCTCGATTTCCAGCACCTTCTTTTTATTCAAACACCTCCCGTCCTGCGGATTCTGATATTTTCTGTTTCTGATTTAATTTCTCGAGCATTTAACACGAGATTCTGCAATGAGAGATTGAGTTGAAGTAGGAGGTCACCAAGAAATGGTGCATTTTGAGGCGGATGGAGTGAAAGTGCTCGACAAAGCAGTCCCTCCATCTGAGTTTAAGGAGTTCGGTGTAAGTTCAAGGACAGGATCCAGGGTTCTGGTCCCAGGATTGCTGCCCATACCACGTGCGAGAGAGGCCAGAAGCAGGAAGATCAAACAGTTTAACGCCTGGCTAAGGAGCTGGTGTAGGAAGGAGGCCTTCAGATTTCACCGTTTAAAGTACATTTATTATCAAAGTACGTTTAGCTTATGGAACCATGAGGTTTGTCTCCTTACAGGCAGCCACAGAACCAAAACCCAACAGCACACATTTTAGGAAAAGACATTGAACACTGAATGTGCAGAGAGAGAAAACAAATCACGCAGACAACAATAGTATTTACGAGTGATGAGGCTCTGCACAGGGAGTTCGCTGATCAGTTAAAGGGCAGGACATCCAGTGTTGTGATCTCAGTATTGCTACACATGTCACGTGCTGGTGAGGTCAGAACTAGGAAGATTATGCAGTTTAACACCTGGCTAAGAAGTTGCTGTAGTAAGGAGGGCAGAGGTTTTTGGATCATTGGGCTCTCTTCCAGGGAAGGTGGGACCTGTACAGAAGGGACGGTTTGCACCTGAACTGGAGGGGGAATAATATCCTGGCAGGAAGGTTTGTTAATGCTGTTCAGTGGGGTTTAAACTAGAGTTGCGGGGGAATGGGAACCAGAGTGTCAGAACAGTTCGTGGAGAGGTTGTGGAGGCAGATGCTGGTAAGACTTCAAAGTCAGGAATGAAAGGCTGGACATTGTGCATCCAGTGTCCTGAGCTGCCGGTATTTCAATGCAAGAAGTGTCGTAGGAAAGGCAGATGACAGGGGTGACGATGAGGTGGCTGGTTTACAAACAGAGGCAATGTGTAGTGAGGGGAGGCTGTTGATAAGGCAAAACTAAAATCAACTGGATGAGTTGTAATGTAAAAGGCGGACAAAACTGAAAAGGATCCAGGACTGAAAGTGTTGTATTTGAATGTGTGCAGTATACGGAATAAAGGAGATGAACTCGTAGCACAGTTACAGACTGGCAGGTATTGGCATCACTGAATCACGGCTGAAAGAAGATTCTAGCTGGGAGCTTAATGTCCAGGGATACAGATTGAACAGACAGGAAGGCAGAGGGGTGGCGCCACTCTGTTGGTAATAAAGACTGAAATCAAATCATTGGAAGGAGGTGACATGGTGTCGGAAGGTGTTGAATCAGTGGGGATGGAGCTAAGGAACGGCAAGAGTAAAAAGACCCTGATGGGAGTTGCATACAAACCCCCAAACAGTGGTAAGGATACAGTCTACAAATTATACGAGAGACTGCAATGCATGTCAAAAGGGCAATATTGCGATCGTCAAAGGGGTTTCAATGTGCCGGTATATTGGTGTTGGATTCCAGCAGGGAAATTGCTGGAGTGCCAGCGAGATGATTTTTTTACAGCAGCTCATGGTCGAGCCCACTTGGGGATCAGCAATTCCGGATTGGGTGTTGTACACTGAACCAGGATTGATCAGAGAGTTTCAGATAAAGTGACCATAATGTGATCGAATTCACCCTGAAATCTGAGAAGAAGCTAAAGTCAGATTTATCAGTAAAAGCCAAAGAGAGGGTATATTAGTGAGAACAGCCTCCCGGACAGCCACATCTGCACCAGGTACGTCGAGCTGTAGCTCCTTAGGGACCGGGTCACGGAACTGGAGATGCGGCTCGATGAGCTTCGTCTGGTCAGGGACAGTGAGGGAAACTGGTCCAGGGGCCCGATGGCCACAGGCCGTAGCCACGGGGTGAGGTCAGTGCTGAGGAGGGTATCGATGGTTGTAACTCGTTACAGACAGCGGCAGGAATTGAACCCAGGTCACTGACACTGTGAAACATTAACACCAACCACCATGCTACCATGCCCCCCGTACTAAAATCATTCTGTGTTCTAAAATCAGCTCGTTGGGAGGATTCAGAGGGTGAGAGTGGAGGTTTGTTTTTCAGACTGGAAGCCTGTGACCAGTGAAGCCTGTACCACAGGATCATTTCTGGCTCACCGTTGTTACTCGAGTCCTATATTATTAACGATGAGAGTGAGAACGCAGATCGCCTGGTTAGTAAGTTTGCCAATGACACCAAATCAGCCGCCCATCATCAATCAGTGTGAGAGTCGATACTGACGTTCAAAGCCCAAACGGTCTTTGGGAAGTCCGGAAGTTGCAACTGGATGGGCAACTCCTGGACAGGAGGCCCAGAGGCCGGTCCTGTAGTTGTCGGACTTTGTGTGTGACAGGGTGAATGGGAGAGCAGCAAGGGGCTTGTTTTGCTGTTGTTGTTTGTTGTGTCGTGTTGTCTCTGTGGTCTGTGTAGCTTTACTGAACATGGTGGACATGCAAATGCTGAGTTGGTTCTGGGATGTGTGGTGACTCTTGCGGGCTGCCCCCGGCACATCTTGAGGTTGTGTTGGTTATTAATACGAACAACGTATTTCACTGTATGTTGCCTTGTACGTGTGATAAATAAACCCAATCTGAATCTGAAAAAAATTCAGATCTCAGTCTGAAACGTCGACTCTTTATTCCTCTCCATGGATGCTGCCTGACCTGCTGAATTCCTCCAGCATTTTGTGTGTGTTGCTCTGGATTTCCAGCATCTTCAGAATTTCTGATGTCTCTGATCCGACAGCTATTCAAAACCCTGACACACCCCTCCCCACCATACACCACCAGGGCAAATTTCCTCTCAGTATTTAACCTGTCTGGTCAACACAGCGTCTGAAATGTTTCAGAAAAGATTTCCTCTCAGATTCAAGTTTATTGTCATCCGACTGTACAGATATAGAACCAAATGAAACAACATTTCTGCAGACCACAAGCACCCACATGTATCACACACAAAACGGCTCAGATTACCATAAGTAAATTAATAAAGTATAATTAAAATGTGTGTCGGCAGTGGAGAGGCGCCGAGTGGGCCCGGAGGCTCAGGAGTCGGTGGAGTGCTCACCTTCCACTCACTCCTGCTTTAACCGTTCTACCCATCTCTAATTATGTCCCGTTCCTCCTCCAGTTAAACCTCATTCCCAAATCCCAGCAGAAGGGTCACCGGGTCACTGGTCCACTGGAGAGACCGATGGTGGGAGAGGGGCATTGCATTGGTTACGGGAAGGTCTAGGCCCAGGCCGAGGCTGCGGGTGGCCTGTGTCAGTCACTCAGGGAGGAGACGCTGAGGCGGTGCTGACCTCCTGTGTTCACTCATTTCTGTCCTACCCTCTGGTGTTCACTCGTGCTGCCCTCCGGGGTTCACTCATTTCTGTCCTACCCTCTGGTGTTCACTCGTGCTGCCCTCCTGTGTTCACTCATTTCTGTCCTACCCTCTGGTGTTCACTCGTGCTGCCCTCCTGTGTTCACTCATTTCTGTCCTACCCTCCGGTGTTCACTCGTGCTGACCTCCTCTGTTCGCTCATTTCTGTCCTACCCTCTGGTGTTCACTCGTGCTGCCCTCCGGGGTTCACTCATTTCTGTCCTACCCTCTGGTGTTCACCTCGTGCTGCCGTCCTGTGTTCACTCATTTCTGTCCTACCCTCTGGTGTTCACTCGTGCTGCCCTCCGGGGTTCACTCATTTCTGTCCTACCCTCTGGTGTTCACTCGTGCTGCCGTCCTGTGTTCACTCATTTCTGTCCTACCCTCTGGTGTTCACTCGTGCTGCCCTCCTCTGTTCACTCATTTCTGTCCTACCCCTCTGGAGTTCACTCGTGCTGCCCTCCTGTGTTCACTCATTTCTGTCCTACCCTCTGGTGTTCACTCGTGCTGCCCTCCTGTGTTCGCTCATTTCTGTCCTACCCTCTGGTGTTCACTCGTGCTGACCTCCTCTGTTCGCTCATTTCTGTCCTACCCTCTGGTGTTCACTCGTGCTGCCCTCCGGGGTTCACTCATTTCTGTCCTACCCTCTGGTGTTCACTCGTGCTGCCCTCCTCTGTTCACTCATTTCTGTCCTACCCTCTGATGTTCACTCGTGCTGCCGTCCTGTGTTCACTCATTTCTGTCCTACCCTCTGGTGTTCACTCGTGCTGCCCTCCTCTGTTCACTCATTTCTGTCCTACCCTCTGGAGTTCACTCGTGCTGCCCTCCTGTGTTCACTCATTTCTGTCTACCCTCTGGTGTTCACTCGTGCTGCCCTCCTGTGTTCGCTCATTTCTGTCCGACCCTCTGGTGTTCACTCGTGCTGCCCTCCTCTGTTCACTCATTTCTGTCCTACCCTCTGGTGTTCACTCGTGCTGCCCTCCTGTGTTCACTCATTTCTGTCCTACCCTCTGGTGTTCACTCGTGCTGCCCTCCTGTGTTCACTCATTTCTGTCCTACCCTCTGGTGTTCACTCGTGCTGCCCTCCTGTGTTCACTCATTTCTGTACTACCCTCTGGTGTTCACTCGTGCTGCCCTCCGGTCAGAGAGGGAACATCTCCGGCTTCTCCCGCTGAGCCAATGTTGATCCAGTTTCCTACATCATCCTGAATGCCTTCTAATTAAACTGTGGATCTCATTATCCTTTTGGCCTTTGTTTCTCCATCGGAAATTCAGCCTCCATTATCTCACTGATGTCTAATTCATGCCATATTCCGTCTCCATAAAGCAGCTTTCAAATACTCCCTCGCAACACTTACAGTTGCTTCCGGCCAAACGTTTTTCATTGCAGTCTCTCGTCAGTCAGAGTGTTGAGCACAAGTCAAGGTTACACATCAAGTCACACACAATGCACAATCAAAACTCCGTCAACATGGACATTTGGGAAACCCTCTCCGGTCGGGTCAGCCATACAGCTCAAACATTCAAAGTAAATTTATTATCAAAGTCTGTCTGTGTCACCAGATTCTATCCTGACCTGAGATATACGGTAGGGAGTTCCTCTGTGTGCACCGGTTTCCGCCATATTCCGACCACGGATGAGAGACGAGCTCTGTTGTGGCCGACTGCAGATTTTTCAGCGCCTCGGGCCTCAAGCTGTCTGGTCGCTTGTTTTCAGCCGCTGGAGGGGAGGCGTTCGAACGAACCATCGCTCTCGGTAGATGCCGGAGAAGAGAATATAGAAACATAGAAAACCTACAGCACAATACAGGCCCGTCAACCCACGAGGTTGTACCGAACATGTCCCTACCTCAGAAACTGCTAGGCTTGCTATCGCCCTCTATTTCACTAAGCTCCATGTACCTATCTAAAAGCCTCATAAAAGACCCTGTTGTATTCTGCCTGGAGGTCGGTGACTAGTGGAGACCGGCAGGGATCTGTCCTGGGACCCCTGCTATTTGTGATTTTTATAAATGACCTGGATGTAGAGGCGGAAGGATGGGTGAGTAAGTTTGTGGATGACACGAAGATCGGAGGAGTTGTGGATGGAGCTGCAGGTTGTTGAAGATTACAAGAGGATATAGACAGGCTGCAGAGTTGGGCAGAAAAATGGCAGATGGAGTTCAATCCGGACAAGTGTGAGGTGATGCATTTTGGAAGGACAAACCAGAAGACTGAGTACAGGATTAACGGTCAGCTACTTAAGTGTGTGGATGAACAAAGGGACCTTGGGAATGAAATCCATACATCCATCAAGGTCGCTGCACAGGTTGATAGGGTAGTTAAGAAGGCTTATGGGTTGCTAGGCTTCATTAACAGGGGGGATTGAGTTCAAGAGTAGAGAGGTCATGTTGCAACTCTACAAATCTCTGGTGAGACCGCACTTTGAGTATTGTGTTCAATTCTGGTCACATCATTATAGGAAGGATGTGGAAGCTATGGAGAGGGTGCAGAGGAGATTTACCAGGATGTTGGCTGGTTTGGAGAACAAGTCATATGAAGCAAGGTTAGCAGAGCTGGGACTTTTCTCTTTGGAGCGTAGAAGAATGAGAGGAGACTTGATAGAGGTCTACAAGATTATGAGAGACATAGATAGCGTGGATAGTCAGTACCTGTTTCCAGGGCACCAATAGCAAGCACCAGAGGGCATAGGTACAAAATTAAGGGAGGGAAGTTTAGGGGAGACATCAGGGGTAAGTGTTTTACAAGAGGATTGTGAGTGCCTGGAGTGACTTGCCAGGGATGGTGGTGGAGCCTAAAACATAAGGGGTATTTAAGAGCCACTTGGAGAGGCACATGGATGAAAGAAAAATGGTGGCTTATGGGGTAGTGTGGGTTTAGTACTTTTTTTAAGGATATATGGGTCGGCACAACGTGGAGGGCTGAAGGGCCTGTACTGTGCCGTAGAGTTCTATGGTTCTGTGGTTTACCAGTAGAGCCACACCATCCCCTCTGCTAACCTTCTTATACCTCCAATACAAGTATAACGTGTAACCTTGGACATTCAGCTCCCAACTACATCCATCCTTCAGCCATGATTCAGTGATGGCCACATCATCATTCCTGGCAATTTATATCGTGCAACAAGATCATCCACCTTACTTCTTCTACTACGTGCATTTCGATACAACACCTTGAGTTCCGTATTTACTATCCTTTCTGTTCTGCATCCCTAATGTTTTGATACTCAGTCTGCTGGCTGCAACTGAGTCCCATCACTGGCCTGCCCTTCCTGACAGTCTGACTGCACACTATCTTTATATTTTTACCATCCATCCTATCCTGAGTCCCTCCACCACCGTTGCCAGCAGCCCATTCCACACACTCACCACTTTCTGAGTAAAATATTTGTAGTGGCTGAAGATTTTAAATGGACTGAGTGGTGTGAACTATATAAATATATGTCTGCTTGTGTTTTTACTGACATCTTATATGTGCTGTCACGGACACGCAACCCTGT
>NW_026779820.1:0-70073 GCF_030144855.1 Hypanus sabinus
GTGTCTGACCACCGGGATCGTTTGATGGGACCGTGTAGAGGAATAATCACACTGTGTCTGACCCCGGGAGAGTTTGATGGGGCCGCGTAGAGGAATAATCACTCTGTTTCTGACCCCGGGAATGTTTGATGGGACCGTGTAGAGGAATAATCACTCTGTTTCTTACCCCGGGAATGTTTGATGGGACCGTGTAGAGGAATAATCACACTGTGTCTGACCCCGGGACTGTGTCATGGGACGGCGTGGAGGGAGATTCACTCTGTGTCTGACACCGGGAGTGTTTGATGGGACCGTGTAGATGAATAATCACTGTGTGTCTGACCCCGGGAGAGTGTGATGGGACAGTGTTGAAGGAGATTCACCCTGTGTCTGACACCGGGAGAGTGTGATGGTACCGTGTAGAGGAATAATCACTCTGTGTGTGACCACGGAAGCGTTTGATGAGACCTTGTAGAGGAATAATGACTCTGCGTCTGACACCGGGATTGTTTGATGGGACCGTGTAGAGGAATAATCTCTCTGTGTCTGACCGCTGGAGTGTTTGTCGGTACCGTGTAGAGGAATAATCTCCCTGTGTCTGACCCCGGGAGTGTGTGATGGGACGGTGTGGAGGGGGATTCACTCTGTGTCTGACCCCGGGAGTGTTTGATGGGACCGTGTAGAGGAATAATCTCTCTGTGTCTGAACCCGGGAGTGTTTGATGGTACCGTGTAGAGGAATAATCTCTCCGTGTCTGACCCCGGGAGTGTGTGATGGGACGGTGTGGATTGAGATTCACTCTGTGTCTGACACCGGGAGTGTTTGATGGGACGTTGTAGTGGAATAATCACCCTGTGTCTTACTCGCGAGTGTTTGATGGGACCGTGTAGAGGAATAATAACTCTGTGTCTGACGCCAGGAGAGTTTGATGGGGCCGTGTAGAGGAATAATCACTCTGTGTCTGAATAACGGAAGTGTTTGATGTGACCTTGTAGAGGAATAATGACTCTGTGTCTGACACCGGGAGAGTTTGATCGGACCGTGTAGAGGAATAATCTCTCTGTGTCTGACCCCGGGAGTGTTTGATGGTACCGTGTAGAGGAATAATCTCTCTGTGTCTGACCCCGGGTGTGTGTGATTGGATGGTGAGGATTGAGATTCACTCTGTGTCTGACCCCGGGAGTTTTTGATGGGACCGTGTAGAGGAATGATAACTCTGTGTCTGACCCTGGGAGTGTTTGATGGTACAGTGTAGAGGAATAATCACTCAGTGTCTGACCACCGGGATCGTTTGATGGGACCGTGTAGAGGAATAATCACTCTGTGTCTGACCCCGGGAGAGATTGATGGGGCCGCGTAGAGGAATAATCACTCTGTTTCTGACCCCGGGAATGTTTGATGGGACCGTGTAGAGGAATAATCACTCTGTATCTGACCCCGGGAATGTTTGATGGGACCGTGTAGAGGAATAATCACTCTGTGTCTGACCCCGGGACTGTGTGATGGGACGGCGTGGAGGGAGATTCACTCTGTGTCTGACCCCGGGAGTGTTTGAAGGGACCGTGTAGAGGAATAATCACTGTGTGTCTGACCCCGGCAGAGTGTGATGGGACAGTGTTGAAGGAGATTCACCCTGTGTCTGACACCGGGAGAGTGTGATGGTACCGTGTAGAGGAATAATCACTCTGTGTCTCACCACGGAAGAGTTTGATGAGACCTTGTAGAGGAATAATGACTCTATGTCTGACACCGGGATTGTTTGATGGGACCGTGTAGAGGAATAATCTCTCTGTGTCTGACCGCGGCAGTGTTTGACGGTACCGTGTAGAGGAATAATCTCTCTGTGTCTGACCCCGGGAGTGTGTGATGGGACGGTGTGGAGGGAGATTCAGTCTGTGTCTGACACCGGGAGTGTTTGATGGGACCGTGTAGAGGAATAATCACAGTGTGTCTGACCACGGGAGTGTGCGATGGGACGGTGTGGAGGGAGATTCACTCTGTGTCTGACCCCGGGAGTGTTTGATTGGACCGTGTAGAGGAAAAATCCCTCGTGTCTGACCTCGGGAGTGTGAGATGGGACGGTGTGGAGGGAGATTCACTCTGTGCCTAACCCCGGGAGAGTGTGATGGGCGGTGTAGAGGAATAATCACTCTGTGTCTGTCCCAGGGAGTGTATGATGGGACGGTGTGGATATAAATTCACTCTGTGTCTGACCCCGGGAGTGATTGATGGGACCGTGTAGAGGAATAATCAGTCTGTGTCTGACCCGGGAGTGTGTGTTGGGACTATTTGGAGGGAGATTCACTCTGTGTCTGACCCCGGAGTGTTTGATGGGACCGTGTAGAGGAATTATCATTCTGTGTCTGACCACGGGAGTGTGTGATGGGACGGTGTGTAGGGAGATTCACTCTGTGTCTGACCCCGGGAGAGTGTGATGGACCGTGTAGAGGAATAATCACTCTGTGTCTGACCCCGGAGTGTTTGATGGGACCGTGTAGAGGAATAATAACTCTGTGTCTGACCCCAGGAGAGTTTGATGGGGCCGTGTAGAGGAATAATCACTCTGTGTCTGACCCCGGGAGTGTTTGATGGTACCGTGTAGAGGAATAATCTCTCTGTGTCTGACCCCGGGTGTGTGTGATTGGACGGTGAGGATTGAGATTCACTCTGTGTCTGACCCCGGGAGTGTTTGATGGGTCCGTGTAGAGGAATAATCTCTCTGTGTCTGACCCCGGGAGTGTTTGATGGTACCGTGTAGAGGAATAATCTCTCTGTGTCTGACCCCGGGTGTGTGTGATTGGACGGTGAGGATTGAGATTCACTCTGTGTCTGACCCCGGGAGTTTTTGATGGGACCGTGTAGAGGAATGATAACTGTGTCTGACCCTGGGAGTGTTTGATGGTACCGTGCAGAGGAATAATCACTCTGTGTCTGACCACCGGGATCGTTTGATGGGACCGTGTAGAGGAATAATCACACTGTGTCTGACCCCGGGAGAGTTTGATGGGGCCGCGTAGAGGAATAATCACTCTGTTTCTGACCCCGGGAATGTTTGATGGGACCGTGTAGAGGAATAATCACTCTGTTTCTGACCCCGGGAATGTTTGATGGGACCGTGTAGAGGAATAATCACTCTGTGTCTGACCCCGGGACTGTGTGATGGGACGGCGTGGAGGGGGATTCACTCTGTGTCTGACCCCGGGAGTGTTTGATGGGACCGTGTAGAGGAATAATCACTGTGTGTCTGACCCCGGCAGAGTGTGATGGGACAGTGTTGAAGGAGATTCACCCTGTGTCTGACACCGGGAGAGTGTGATGGTACCGTGTAGAGGAATAATCTCTCTGTGTCTGACCACCGGGATCGTTTGATGGGACCGTGTAGAGGAATAATCACACTGTGTCTGACCCCGGGAGAGTTTGATGGGGCCGCGTAGAGGAATAATCACTCTGTTTCTGACCCCGGGAATGTTTGATGGGACCGTGTAGAGGAATAATCACTCTGTTTCTGACCCCGGGAATGTTTGATGGGACCGTGTAGAGGAATAATCACTCTGTGTCTGACCCCGGGACTGTGTGATGGGACGGCGTGGAGGGGGATTCACTCTGTGTCTGACCCCGGGAGTGTTTGATGGGACCGTGTAGAGGAATAATCACTGTGTGTCTGACACCGGCAGAGTGTGATGGGACAGTGTTGAAGGAGATTCACCCTGTGTCTGACACCGGGAGAGTGTGATGGTACCGTGTAGAGGAATAATCACTCTGTGTCTGACCACGGAAGAGTTTGATGAGACCTTGTAGAGGAATAATGACTCTGTGTCTGACACCGGGATTGTTTGATGGGACCGTGTAGAGGAATAATCTCTCTGTGTCTGAACCCGGGAGTGTTTGATGGTACCGTGTAGAGGAATAATCTCCCTGTGTCTGACCCCGGGAGTGTGTGATGGAAGGTTTGGAGGGGGATTCACTCTGTGTCTGACCCCGGGAGTGTTTGATGGGACCGTGTAGATTAATGATAACTCTGTGTCTGACCCTGGGAGTGTTTGATGGTACCGTGTAGAGGAATAATCACTCTGTGTCTGACCACCGGGATCGTTTGATGGGACCGTGTAGAGGAATAATCACACTGTGTCTGACCCCGGGAGAGTTTGATGGGGCCGCGTAGAGGAATAATCACTCTGTTTCTGACCCCGGGAATGTTTGATGGGACCGTGTAGAGGAATAATCACTCTGTTTCTTACCCCGGGAATGTTTGATGGGACCGTGTAGAGGAATAATCACACTGTGTCTGACCCCGGGACTGTGTCATGGGACGGCGTGGAGGGAGATTCACTCTGTGTCTGACACCGGGAGTGTTTGATGGGACCGTGTAGAGGAATAATCTCTCTGTGTCTGACCGCGGGAGTGTTTGTCGGTACCGTGTAGAGGAATAATCTCCCTGTGTCTGACCCCGGGAGTGTGTGATGGGACGGTGTGGAGGGGGATTCACTCTGTGTCTGACCCCGGGAGTGTTTGATGGGACCGTGTAGAGGAATAATCTCTCTGTGTCTGAACCCGGGAGTGTTTGATGGTACCGTGTAGAGGAATAATCTCTCCGTGTCTGACCCCGGGAGTGTGTGATGGGACGGTGTGGATTGAGATTCACTCTGTGTCTGACACCGGGAGTGTTTGATGGGACGTTGTAGTGGAATAATCACCCTGTGTCTTACTCCCGGAGTGTTTGATGGGACCGTGTAGAGGAATAATAACTCTGTGTCTGACGCCAGGAGAGTTTGATGGGGCCGTGTAGAGGAATAATCACTCTGTGTCTGAATAACGGAAGTGTTTGATGTGACCTTGTAGAGGAATAATGACTCTGTGTCTGACACCGGGAGAGTTTGATCGGACCGTGTAGAGGAATAATCACTCTGTGTCTGAATAACGGAAGTGTTTGATGTGACCGTGTAGAGGAATAATCTCTCTGTGTCTGACCCCGGGTGTGTGTGATTGGATGGTGAGGATTGAGATTCACTCTGTGTCTGACCCCGGGAGTTTTTGATGGGACCGTGTAGAGGAATGATAACTCTGTGTCTGACCCTGGGAGTGTTTGATGGTACAGTGTAGAGGAATAATCACTCAGTGTCTGACCACCGGGATCGTTTGATGGGACCGTGTAGAGGAATAATCACTCTGTGTCTGACCCCGGGAGAGATTGATGGGGCCGCGTAGAGGAATAATCACTCTGTTTCTGACCCCGGGAATGTTTGATGGGACCGTGTAGAGGAATAATCACTCTGTATCTGACCCCGGGAATGTTTGATGGGACCGTGTAGAGGAATAATCACTCTGTGTCTGACCCCGGGACTGTGTGATGGGACGGCGTGGAGGGAGATTCACTCTGTGTCTGACCCCGGGAGTGTTTGATGGGACCGTGTAGAGGAATAATCACTGTGTGTCTGACCCCGGCAGAGTGTGATGGGACAGTGTTGAAGGAGATTCACCCTGTGTCTGACACCGGGAGAGTGTGATGGTACCGTGTAGAGGAATAATCACTCTGTGTCTCACCACGGAAGAGTTTGATGAGACCTTGTAGAGGAATAATGACTCTATGTCTGACACCGGGATTGTTTGATGGGACCGTGTAGAGGAATAATCTCTCTGTGTCTGACCGCGGCAGTGTTTGACGGTACCGTGTAGAGGAATAATCTCTCTGTGTCTGACCCCGGGAGTGTGTGATGGGACGGTGTGGAGGGAGATTCAGTCTGTGTCTGACACCGGGAGTGTTTGATGGGACCGTGTAGAGGAATAATCACAGTGTGTCTGACCACGGGAGTGTGCGATGGGACGGTGTGGAGGGAGATTCACTCTGTGTCTGACCCCGGGAGTGTTTGATTGGACCGTGTAGAGGAAAAATCCCTCGTGTCTGACCTCGGGAGTGTGAGATGGGACGGTGTGGAGGGAGATTCACTCTGTGCCTAACCCCGGGAGAGTGTGATGGGCGGTGTAGAGGAATAATCACTCTGTGTCTGACCCAGGGAGTGTATGATGGGACGGTGTGGATATAAATTCACTCTGTGTCTGACCCCGGGAGTGATTGATGGGACCGTGTAGAGGAATAATCAGTCTGTGTCTGACCCGGGAGTGTGTGTTGGGACTATTTGGAGGGAGATTCACTCTGTGTCTGACCCCGTCTGACCCCGGGAGTGTTTGATGGGACCGTGTAGAGGAATTATCATTCTGTGTCTGACCACGGGAGTGTGTGATGGGACGGTGTGTAGGGAGATTCACTCTGTGTCTGACCCCGGGAGAGTGTGATGGACCGTGTAGAGGAATAATCACTCTGTGTCTGACCCCGGAGTGTTTGATGGGACCGTGTAGAGGAATAATAACTCTGTGTCTGACCCCAGGAGAGTTTGATGGGGCCGTGTAGAGGAATAATCACTCTGTGTCTGACCCCGGGAGTGTTTGATGGTACCGTGTAGAGGAATAATCTCTCTGTGTCTGACCCCGGGTGTGTGTGATTGGACGGTGAGGATTGAGATTCACTCTGTGTCTGACCCCGGGAGTGTTTGATGGGTCCGTGTAGAGGAATAATCTCTCTGTGTCTGACCCCGGGAGTGTTTGATGGTACCGTGTAGAGGAATAATCTCTCTGTGTCTGACCCCGGGTGTGTGTGATTGGACGGTGAGGATTGAGATTCACTCTGTGTCTGACCCCGGGAGTTTTTGATGGGACCGTGTAGAGGAATGATAACTGTGTCTGACCCTGGGAGTGTTTGATGGTACCGTGCAGAGGAATAATCACTCTGTGTCTGACCACCGGGATCGTTTGATGGGACCGTGTAGAGGAATAATCACACTGTGTCTGACCCCGGGAGAGTTTGATGGGGCCGCGTAGAGGAATAATCACTCTGTTTCTGACCCCGGGAATGTTTGATGGGACCGTGTAGAGGAATAATCACTCTGTTTCTGACCCCGGAATGTTTGATGGGACCGTGTAGAGGAATAATCACTCTGTGTCTGACCCCGGGACTGTGTGATGGGACGGCGTGGAGGGAGATTCACTCTGTGTCTGACCCCGGGAGTGTTTGATGGGACCGTGTAGAGGAATAATCACTGTGTGTCTGACCCCGGCAGAGTGTGATGGGACAGTGTTGAAGGAGATTCACCCTGTGTCTGACACCGGGAGAGTGTGATGGTACCGTGTAGAGGAATAATCACTCTGTGTCTGACCACGGAAGAGTTTGATGAGACCTTGTAGAGGAATAATGACTCTGTGTCTGACACCGGGATTGTTTGATGGGACCGTGTAGAGGAATAATCTCTCTGTGTCTGACCGCGGGAGTGTTTGACGGTACCGTGTAGAGGAATAATCTCCTGTGTCTGACCCCGGGAGTGTGTGATGGGAAGGTTTGGAGGGGGATTCACTCTGTGTCTGACCGCGGGAGTGTTTGATGGGACCGGGTAGAGGAATAATCTCTCTGTGTCTGACCCCGGGAGTGTTTGATGGTACCGTGTAGAGGAATAATCTCTCTGTGTCTGACCCCGGGTGTGTGTGATTGGACGGTGAGGATTGAGATTCACTCTGTGTCTGACCCCGGGAGTTTTTGATGGGACCGTGTAGAGGAATGATAACTCTGTGTCTGACCCTGGGAGTGTTTGATGGTACCGTGTAGAGGAATAATCACTCAGTGTCTGACCACCGGGATCGTTTGATGGGACCGTGTAGAGGAATAATCACTCTGTGTCTGACCCCGGGAGAGATTGATGGGGCCGCGTAGAGGAATAATCACTCTGTTTCTGACCCGGGAATGTTTGATGGGACCGTGTAGAGGAATAATCACTCTGTATCTGACCCCGGGAATGTTTGATGGGACCGTGTAGAGGAATAATCACTCTGTGTCTGACCCCGGGACTGTGTGATGGGACGGCGTGGAGGGAGATTCACTCTGTGTCTGACCCCGGGAGTGTTTGATGGGACCGGGTAGAGGAATAATCACTGTGTGTCTGACCCCGGCAGAGTGTGATGGGACAGTGTTGAAGGAGATTCACCCTGTGTCTGACACCGGGAGAGTGTGATGGTACCGTGTAGAGGAATAATCACTCTGTGTCTCACCACGGAAGAGTTTGATGAGACCTTGTAGAGCAATAATGACTCTATGTCTGACACCGGGATTGTTTGATGGGACCGTGTAGAGGAATAATCTCTCTGTGTCTGACCGCGGCAGTGTTTGACGGTACCGTGTAGAGGAATAATCTCTCTGTGTCTGACCCCGGGAGTGTGTGATGGGACGGTGTGGAGGGAGATAAAGTCTGTGTCTGACACCGGGAGTGTTTGATGGGACCGTGTAGAGGAATAATCACAGTGTGTCTGACCACGGGAGTGTGCGATGGGACGGTGTGGAAAGAGATTCACTCTGTGTCTGACCCCGGGAGTGTTTGATTGGACCGTGTAGAGGAAAAATCCCTCGTGTCTGACCTCGGGAGTGTGAGTTGGGACGGTGTGGAGGGAGATTCACTCTGTGCCTAACCCCGGGAGAGTGTGATGGGCGGTGTAGAGGAATAATCACTCTGTGTCTGACCCGGGAGTGTGTGTTGGGACTATTTGGAGGGAGATTCACTCTGTGTCTGACCCCGGGAGTGTTTGATGGGACCGTGTAGAGGAATTATCATTCTGTGTCTGACCACGGAGTGTGTGATGGGACGGTGTGTAGGGAGATTCACTCTGTGTCTGACACCGGGAGAGTGTGATGGACCGTGTGGAGGAATAATCACTCTGTGTCTGACCCCGGAGTGTTTGATGGGACCGTGTAGAGGAATAATAACTCTGTGTCTGACCCCAGGAGAGTTTGATGGGGCCGTGTAATCACTCTGTGTCTGACCCCGGGAGTGTTTGATGGTACCGTGTAGAGGAATAATCTCTCTGTGTCTGACCCCGGGTGTGTGTGATTGGACGGTGAGGATTGAGATTCACTCTGTGTCTGACCCCGGGAGTGTTTGATGGGTCCGTGTAGAGGAATAATCTCTCTGTGTCTGACCCCGGGAGTGTTTGATGGTACCGTGTAGAGGAATAATCTCTCTGTGTCTGACCCCGGGTGTGTGTGATTGGACGGTGAGGATTGAGATTCACTCTGTGTCTGACCCCGGGAGTTTTTGATGGGACCGTGTAGAGGAATGATAACTCTGTGTCTGACCCTGGGAGTGTTTGATGGTACCGTGCAGAGGAATAATCACTCTGTGTCTGACACCGGGAGTGTGCGATGGGACGGTGCGGATGGAGATTCACTCTGTTTCTGACCCCGGGAATGTTTGATGGGACCGTGTAGAGGAATAATCACTCTGTGTCTGACCCCGGGACTGTGTGATGGGACGGCGTGGAGGGAGATTCACTCTGTGTCTGACCCCGGGAGTGTTTGATGGGACCGTGTAGAGGAATAATGACTCTGTGTCTGACACCGGGAGAGTTTGATCGGACCGTGTAGAGGAATAATCTCTCTGTGTCTGACCCCGGGTGTGTGTGATTGGACGGTGAGGATTGAGATTCACTCTGTGTCTGACCCCGGGAGTTTTTGATGGGACCGTGTAGAGGAATGATAACTCTGTGTCTGACCCTGGGAGTGTTTGATGGTACCGTGTAGAGGAATAATCACTCAGTGTCTGACCACCGGGATCGTTTGATGGGACCGTGTAGAGGAATAATCACTCTGTGTCTGACCCGGGAGAGATTGATGGGGCCGCGTAGAGGAATAATCACTCTGTTTCTGACCCCGGGAATGTTTGATGGGACCGTGTAGAGGAATAATCACTCTGTATCTGACCCCGGGAATGTTTGATGGGACCGTGTAGAGGAATAATCACTCTGTGTCTGACCCCGGGACTGTGTGATGGGACGGCGTGGAGGGAGATTCACTCTGTGTCTGACCCCGGGAGTGTTTGATGGGACCGTGTAGAGGAATAATCACTGTGTGTCTGACCCCGGCAGAGTGTGATGGGACAGTGTTGAAGGAGATTCACCCTGTGTCTGACACCGGGAGAGTGTGATGGTACCGTGTAGAGGAATAATCACTCTGTGTCTCACCACGGAAGAGTTTGATGAGACCTTGTAGAGGAATAATGACTCTATGTCTGACACCGGGATTGTTTGATGGGACCGTGTAGAGGAATAATCTCTCTGTGTCTGACCGCGGCAGTGTTTGACGGTACCGTGTAGAGGAATAATCTCTCTGTGTCTGACCCCGGGAGTGTGTGATGGGACGGTGTGGAGGGAGATAAAGTCTGTGTCTGACACCGGGAGTGTTTGATGGGACCGTGTAGAGGAATAATCACAGTGTGTCTGACCACGGGAGTGTGCGATGGGACGGTGTGGAGGGAGATTCACTCTGTGTCTGACCCCGGGAGTGTTTGATTGGACCGTGTAGAGGAAAAATCCCTCGTGTCTGACCTCGGGAGTGTGAGATGGGACGGTGTGGAGGGAGATTCACTCTGTGCCTAACCCCGGGAGAGTGTGATGGGCGGTGTAGAGGAATAATCACTCTGTGTCTGACCCAGGGAGTGTATGATGGGACGGTGTGGATATAAATTCACTCTGTGTCTGACCCCGGGAGTGATTGATGGGACCGTGTAGAGGAATAATCAGTCTGTGTCTGACCCGGGAGTGTGTGTTGGGACTATTTGGAGGGAGATTCACTCTGTGTCTGACCCCGGGAGTGTTTGATGGGACCGTGTAGAGGAATTATCATTCTGTGTCTGACCACGGGAGTGTGTGATGGGACGGTGTGTAGGGAGATTCACTCTGTGTCTGACCCCGGGAGAGTGTGATGGACCGTGTAGAGGAATAATCACTCTGTGTCTGACCCCGGAGTGTTTGATGGGACCGTGTAGAGGAATAATAACTCTGTGTCTGACCCCAGGAGAGTTTGATGGGGCCGTGTAGAGGAATAATCACTCTGTGTCTGACCCCGGGAGTGTTTGATGGTACCGTGTAGAGGAATAATCTCTCTGTGTCTGACCCCGGTGTGTGTGATTGGACGGTGAGGATTGAGATTCACTCTGTGTCTGACCCCGGAGTGTTTGATGGGTCCGTGTAGAGGAATAATCTCTCTGTGTCTGACCCCGGGAGTGTTTGATGGTACCGTGTAGAGGAATAATCTCTCTGTGTCTGACCCCGGGTGTGTGTGATTGGACGGTGAGGATTGAGATTCACTCTGTGTCTGACCCCGGGAGTTTTTGATGGGACCGTGTAGAGGAATGATAACTCTGTGTCTGACCCTGGGAGTGTTTGATGGTACCGTGCAGAGGAATAATCACTCTGTGTCTGACACCGGGAGTGTGCGATGGACGGTGCGGATGGAGATTCACTCTGTTTCTGACCCCGGGAATGTTTGATGGGACCGTGTAGAGGAATAATCACTCTGTATCTGACCCCGGGAATGTTTGATGGGACAGTGTAGAGGAATAATCACTCTGTGTCTGACCCCGGGACTGTGTGATGGGACGGCGTGGAGGGAGATTCACTCTGTGTCTGACCCCGGGAGTGTTTGATGGGACCGTGTAGAGGAATAATCACTGTGTGTCTGACCCCGGCAGAGTGTGATGGGACAGTGTTGAAGGAGATTCACCCTGTGTCTGACACCGGGAGAGTGTGATGGTACCGTGTAGAGGAATAGTCACTCTGTGTCTGACCACGGAAGAGTTTGATGAGACCTTGTAGAGGAATAATGACTCTGTGTCTGACACCGGGATTGTTTGATGGGACCGTGTAGAGGAATAATCTCTCTGTGTCGGACCGCGGAGTGTGTGATGGGACGTTGTGGAGGGAGATTCAGTCTGTGTCTGACACCGGGAGTGTTTGATGGGACCGTGTAGAGGAATAATCACAGTGTGTCTGACCACGGGAGTGTGTGATGGGACGGTGTGGAGGGAGATTCACTCTGTGTCTGACCCCGGGAGTGTTTGATTGGACCGTGTAGATAAAAAATCACTCTCTGTCTGACCTCGGGAGTGTGAGATGGGACGGTGTTGTGGGAGATTCACTCTGTGCCTAACCCCGGGAGAGTGTGATGGGCGGTGTAGAGGAATAATCACTCTGTGTCTGACCCAGGGAGTGTATGATGGGACGGTGTGGATATAAATTCACTCTGTGTCTGACCCCGGGAGTGATTGATGGGACCGTGTAGAGGAATTATCATTCTGTGTCTGACCACGGGAGTGTGTGATGGGACGGTGTGTAGGGAGATTCACT
The DNA here is from genome assembly GCF_030144855.1 of Hypanus sabinus. Lineage (NCBI taxonomy): Eukaryota > Metazoa > Chordata > Chondrichthyes > Myliobatiformes > Dasyatidae > Hypanus > Hypanus sabinus. Next base: position 12,196 of record NW_026779820.1, read on the forward strand.
CTGTGTCTGACCCCGGGAGAGTGTGATGGACCGTGTAGAGGAATAATCACTCTGTGTCTGACCCGGGAGTGTGTGTTGGGACGATTTGGAGGGAGATTCACTCTGTGTCTGACCCCGGGAGTGTTTGATGGGACCGTGTAGAGGAATTATCATTCTGTGTCTGACCACGGGAGTGTGTGATGGGACGGTGTGTAGGGAGATTCACTCTGTGTCTGACCCCGGGAGAGTGTGATGGGACCGTGTAGAGGAATAATCAGTCTGTGTCTGACCCGGGAGTGTGTGATGGACAATTTGGAGGGAGATTCACTCTGTGTCTGACCCCGGAGTGTTTGATGGGACCGTGTAGAGGAATAATCACTCTGTGTCTGAACACGGGAATGTTTGATGGGACCGTGTAGAGGAATAATCACTCTGTGTCTGACCCCGGGAGAGTTTGATGGGGCCGCGTAGAGGAATAATCACTCTGTTTCTGACCCCGGGAATGTTTGATGGGACCGTGTAGAGGAATAATCACTCTGTGTCTGACCCCGGGAGTGTGTGATAGGACCGTGTAGAGGAATAATCACACTGTGTCTGACCACGGGAGTGTCTGATGGGACGGGGTGAGGGAGATTCACTCTGCGTCTGACCCCGGGAGAGTGTGATGGGCGGTGTAGAGGAATAATCACTCTGTGGCTGACCCCGGGAGTGTTTGATGGGACCGTGTAGAGGAATAATCACTCTGTGTCTGACCCAGGGAGTGTAAGATGGGACGGCGTGGATATAAATTCACTCTGTGTCTGACCACGGGAGTGTGTGATGGGACGGTGCGTAGGGAGATTCACTCTGTGTCTGACCCCGGGAGAGTGTGATGGACCGTGTAGAGGAATAATCACTCTGTGTGTGACCACCGGGATCGTTTGATGGGACCGTGTAGACGAATAATCACTCTGTGTCTGACCCCGGGAGAGTTTGATGGGGCCGCGTAGAGGAATAATCACTCTCTTTCTGACCCCGGGAATGTTTGATGGGACCGTGTAGAGGAATAATCACTCTGTGTCTGACCCCGGGAGTGTGTGATGGGACCGTGTAGAGGAATAATCACACTGTGTCTGACCACGGGAGTGTGTGATGGGACGGTGTGAGGGAGATTCACTCTGCGTCTGACCCCGGGAGTTTTTGATGGGACCGTGTAGAGGAATAATCTCTCTGTGTCTGACCCCGGGAGTGTTTGATGGTACCGTGTAGAGGAATAATCTCTCTGTGTCTGACCCCGGGAGCGTGTGATGGACGCTGAGGATTGAGATTCACTCTGCGTCTGACCCCAGGAGTTTTTGATGGGACCGTGTAGAGGAATAATCACTCTGTGTCTGACCCCGGGAGTGTGCGATGGGACGGTGTGGATTGAGATTCACTCTGCGTCTGACCCCGGGAGTGTTTGATTGGACCGTGTGGAGGGAGATTCACTCTTTGTCTGACCCCGGAAGTGTGTGATGGGACCGTGTAGAGGAATAATCACTCTGTGTCTGACACCGGGAGTTTATGATGGCATGGTGTGGATATAAATTCATTCTGTGTCTGACCCCGGGAGTGTTTGATGGTACCGTGTAGAGGAATAATCCCTCTGTGTCTGACCCCGGGAGTGAGTGATGGGACGGCGTGGAGGGAGATTCACTCTGTGTCTGACCCCGAGAGTGTTTGATGGGACCGTATAGAGGAATAATCACTGTGTCTGACCCACGTAGTGTTTGATGGTACTGTGCAGAGGAATAATCGCTCTGTGTCTGACACACGGGAGTGTTTGATGGGACCGTGTCGAGGAATAATCACTCTGTGTCTGACCCCGGGAGTGTTTGATGGGACCGTGTAGAGGAATAATCACTCTGCGTCTTACCCCGGGAGAGTGTGATGGGACGGTGTGGAAGGAGATTCACACTGTGTCTGACACCGGGAGTGTGTGATGGTACCGTGTAGAGGAATAATCACTCTGCGTCTGACCCTGGAAGAGTTTGATGTGACCGTGTAGAGGAATAATGACTCTGTGTCTGACCCAGGGAGTGTTTGATGGGACCGTGTAGAGGAATAATCACTCTGTGTCTGACCACGGGAGTGTGTGATGGGACCGTGTAGAGGAATAATGACTCTGTGTCTGAACCCGGGAGTGTTTGATGGTACCGTGTAGAGGAATAATCTCTCCGTGTCTGACCCCGGGAGTGTGTGATGGGACGGTGTGGATTGAGATTCACTCTGTGTCTGACCCCGGGAGTGTTTCATGGGACCTTGTAGTGGAATACTCACCCTGTGTCTTACCCCCGGAGTGTTTGATGGGACCGTGTAGAGGAATAATAACTCTGTGTGTGACCCCCGGGAGCGTTTGATGGGACCGTGTAGAGGATTAATCACTCTGTGTCTGACCCCAGGAGAGTTTGAAGGGGCCGTGTAGAGGAATAATCACTCTGTGTCTGACCCCGGGAGTGTTTGATGGTACCTTGTAGAGGAATAATCTCTCTGTGTCTGACCCCGGGAGTGTGTGATGGGTCGGTGTGAGGGAGATTCACTCTGCGTCTGACCCCGGGAGTTTTTGATGGGACCGTGTAGAGGAATGATAACTCTGTGTCTGACCCAGGGAGTGTAAGATGGGACGGCGTGGATATAAATTCACTCTGTGTCTGACCACGGGAGTGTGTGATGGGACGGTGCGTAGGGAGATTCACTCTGTGTCTGACCCCGGGAGAGTGTGATGGACCGTGTAGAGGAATAATCACTCTGTGTGTGACCACCGGGATCGTTTGATGGGACCGTGTAGACGAATAATCACTCTGTGTCTGACCCCGGGAGAGTTTGATGGGGCCGCGTAGAGGAATAATCACTCTCTTTCTGACCCCGGGAATGTTTGATGGGACCGTGTAGAGGAATAATCACTCTGTGTCTGACCCCGGGAGTGTGTGATGGGACCGTGTAGAGGAATAATCACACTGTGTCTGACCACGGGAGTGTGTGATGGGACGGTGTGAGGGAGATTCACTCTGCGTCTGACCCCGGGAGTGTTTGATGGGACCGTGTAGAGGAATAATCTCTCTGTGTCTGAACCCGGGAGTGTTTGATGGTACCGTGTAGAGGAATAATCTCTCCGTGTCTGACCCCGGGAGTGTGTGATGGGACGGTGTGGATTGAGATTCACTCTGTGTCTGACACCGGGAGTGTTTGATGGGACGTTGTAGTGGAATAATCACCCTGTGTCTTACTCCCGGAGTGTTTGATGGGACCGTGTAGAGGAATAATAACTCTGTGTCTGACGCCAGGAGAGTTTGATGGGGCCGTGTAGAGGAATAATCACTCTGTGTCTGAATAACGGAAGTGTTTGATGTGACCTTGTAGAGGAATAATGACTCTGTGTCTGACACCGGGAGAGTTTGATCGGACCGTGTAGAGGAATAATCTCTCTGTGTCTGACCCCGGGAGTGTTTGATGGTACCGTGTAGAGGAATAATCTCTCTGTGTCTGACCCCGGGTGTGTGTGATTGGATGGTGAGGATTGAGATTCACTCTGTGTCTGACCCCGGGAGTTTTTGATGGGACCGTGTAGAGGAATGATAACTCTGTGTCTGACCCTGGGAGTGTTTGATGGTACAGTGTAGAGGAATAATCACTCAGTGTCTGACCACCGGGATCGTTTGATGGGACCGTGTAGAGGAATAATCACTCTGTGTCTGACCCCGGGAGAGATTGATGGGGCCGCGTAGAGGAATAATCACTCTGTTTCTGACCCCGGGAATGTTTGATGGGACCGTGTAGAGGAATAATCACTCTGTATCTGACCCCGGGAATGTTTGATGGGACCGTGTAGAGGAATAATCACTCTGTGTCTGACCCCGGGACTGTGTGATGGGACGGCGTGGAGGGAGATTCACTCTGTGTCTGACCCCGGGAGTGTTTGATGGGACCGTGTAGAGGAATAATCACTGTGTGTCTGACCCCGGCAGAGTGTGATGGGACAGTGTTGAAGGAGATTCACCCTGTGTCTGACACCGGGAGAGTGTGATGGTACCGTGTAGAGGAATAATCACTCTGTGTCTCACCACGGAAGAGTTTGATGAGACCTTGTAGAGGAATAATGACTCTATGTCTGACACCGGGATTGTTTGATGGGACCGTGTAGAGGAATAATCTCTCTGTGTCTGACCGCGGCAGTGTTTGACGGTACCGTGTAGAGGAATAATCTCTCTGTGTCTGACCCCGGGAGTGTGTGATGGGACGGTGTGGAGGGAGATTCAGTCTGTGTCTGACACCGGGAGTGTTTGATGGGACCGTGCAGAGGAATAATCACAGTGTGTCTGACCACGGGAGTGTGCGATGGGACGGTGTGGAGGGAGATTCACTCTGTGTCTGACCCCGGGAGTGTTTGATTGGACCGTGTAGAGGAAAAATCCCTCGTGTCTGACCTCGGGAGTGTGAGATGGGACGGTGTGGAGGGAGATTCACTCTGTGCCTAACCCCGGGAGAGTGTGATGGGCGGTGTAGAGGAATAATCACTCTGTGTCTGACCCAGGGAGTGTATGATGGGACGGTGTGGATATAAATTCACTCTGTGTCTGACCCCGGGAGTGATTGATGGGACCGTGTAGAGGAATAATCAGTCTGTGTCTGACCCGGGAGTGTGTGTTGGGACTATTTGGAGGGAGATTCACTCTGTGTCTGACCCCGGGAGTGTTTGATGGGACCGTGTAGAGGAATTATCATTCTGTGTCTGACCACGGGAGTGTGTGATGGGACGGTGTGTAGGGAGATTCACTCTGTGTCTGACCCCGGGAGAGTGTGATGGACCGTGTAGAGGAATAATCACTCTGTGTCTGACCCCGGAGTGTTTGATGGGACCGTGTAGAGGAATAATAACTCTGTGTCTGACCCCAGGAGAGTTTGATGGGGCCGTGTAGAGGAATAATCACTCTGTGTCTGACCCCGGGAGTGTTTGATGGTACCGTGTAGAGGAATAATCTCTCTGTGTCTGACCCCGGGTGTGTGTGATTGGACGGTGAGGATTGAGATTCACTCTGTGTCTGACCCCGGGAGTGTTTGATGGGTCCGTGTAGAGGAATAATCTCTCTGTGTCTGACCCCGGGAGTGTTTGATGGTACCGTGTAGAGGAATAATCTCTCTGTGTCTGACCCCGGGTGTGTGTGATTGGACGGTGAGGATTGAGATTCACTCTGTGTCTGACCCCGGGAGTTTTTGATGGGACCGTGTAGAGGAATGATAACTGTGTCTGACCCTGGGAGTGTTTGATGGTACCGTGCAGAGGAATAATCACTCTGTGTCTGACCACCGGGATCGTTTGATGGGACCGTGTAGAGGAATAATCACACTGTGTCTGACCCCGGGAGAGTTTGATGGGGCCGCGTAGAGGAATAATCACTCTGTTTCTGACCCCGGGAATGTTTGATGGGACCGTGTAGAGGAATAATCACTCTGTTTCTGACCCCGGGAATGTTTGATGGGACCGTGTAGAGGAATAATCACTCTGTGTCTGACCCCGGGACTGTGTGATGGGACGGCGTGGAGGGAGATTCACTCTGTGTCTGACCCCGGGAGTGTTTGATGGGACCGTGTAGAGGAATAATCACTGTGTGTCTGACCCCGGCAGAGTGTGATGGGACAGTGTTGAAGGAGATTCACCCTGTGTCTGACACCGGGAGAGTGTGATGGTACCGTGTAGAGGAATAATCACTCTGTGTCTGACCACGGAAGAGTTTGATGAGACCTTGTAGAGGAATAATGACTCTGTGTCTGACACCGGGATTGTTTGATGGGACCGTGTAGAGGAATAATCTCTCTGTGTCTGACCGCGGGAGTGTTTGACGGTACCGTGTAGAGGAATAATCTCCCTGTGTCTGACCCCGGGAGTGTGTGATGGGAAGGTTTGGAGGGGGATTCACTCTGTGTCTGACCGCGGGAGTGTTTGATGGGACCGGGTAGAGGAATAATCTCTCTGTGTCTGACCCCGGGAGTGTTTGATGGTACCGTGTAGAGGAATAATCTCTCTGTGTCTGACCCCGGGTGTGTGTGATTGGACGGTGAGGATTGAGATTCACTCTGTGTCTGACCCCGGGAGTTTTTGATGGGACCGTGTAGAGGAATGATAACTCTGTGTCTGACCCTGGGAGTGTTTGATGGTACCGTGTAGAGGAATAATCACTCAGTGTCTGACCACCGGGATCGTTTGATGGGACCGTGTAGAGGAATAATCACTCTGTGTCTGACCCCGGGAGAGATTGATGGGGCCGCGTAGAGGAATAATCACTCTGTTTCTGACCCCGGGAATGTTTGATGGGACCGTGTAGAGGAATAATCACTCTGTATCTGACCCCGGGAATGTTTGATGGGACCGTGTAGAGGAATAATCACTCTGTGTCTGACCCCGGGACTGTGTGATGGGACGGCGTGGAGGGAGATTCACTCTGTGTCTGACCCCGGGAGTGTTTGATGGGACCGTGTAGAGGAATAATCACTGTGTGTCTGACCCCGGCAGAGTGTGATGGGACAGTGTTGAAGGAGATTCACCCTGTGTCTGACACCGGGAGAGTGTGATGGTACCGTGTAGAGGAATAATCACTCTGTGTCTCACCACGGAAGAGTTTGATGAGACCTTGTAGAGCAATAATGACTCTATGTCTGACACCGGGATTGTTTGATGGGACCGTGTAGAGGAATAATCTCTCTGTGTCTGACCGCGGCAGTGTTTGACGGTACCGTGTAGAGGAATAATCTCTCTGTGTCTGACCCCGGGAGTGTGTGATGGGACGGTGTGGAGGGAGATAAAGTCTGTGTCTGACACCGGGAGTGTTTGATGGGACCGTGTAGAGGAATAATCACAGTGTGTCTGACCACGGGAGTGTGCGATGGGACGGTGTGGAGGGAGATTCACTCTGTGTCTGACCCCGGGAGTGTTTGATTGGACCGTGTAGAGGAAAAATCCCTCGTGTCTGACCTCGGGAGTGTGAGTTGGGACGGTGTGGAGGGAGATTCACTCTGTGCCTAACCCCGGGAGAGTGTGATGGGCGGTGTAGAGGAATAATCACTCTGTGTCTGACCCGGGAGTGTGTGTTGGGACTATTTGGAGGGAGATTCACTCTGTGTCTGACCCCGGGAGTGTTTGATGGGACCGTGTAGAGGAATTATCATTCTGTGTCTGACCACGGGAGTGTGTGATGGGACGGTGTGTAGGGAGATTCACTCTGTGTCTGACACCGGGAGAGTGTGATGGACCGTGTGGAGGAATAATCACTCTGTGTCTGACCCCGGAGTGTTTGATGGGACCGTGTAGAGGAATAATAACTCTGTGTCTGACCCCAGGAGAGTTTGATGGGGCCGTGTAATCACTCTGTGTCTGACCCCGGGAGTGTTTGATGGTACCGTGTAGAGGAATAATCTCTCTGTGTCTGACCCCGGGTGTGTGTGATTGGACGGTGAGGATTGAGATTCACTCTGTGTCTGACCCCGGGAGTGTTTGATGGGTCCGTGTAGAGGAATAATCTCTCTGTGTCTGACCCCGGGAGTGTTTGATGGTACCGTGTAGAGGAATAATCTCTCTGTGTCTGACCCCGGGTGTGTGTGATTGGACGGTGAGGATTGAGATTCACTCTGTGTCTGACCCCGGGAGTTTTTGATGGGACCGTGTAGAGGAATGATAACTCTGTGTCTGACCCTGGGAGTGTTTGATGGTACCGTGCAGAGGAATAATCACTCTGTGTCTGACACCGGGAGTGTGCGATGGGACGGTGCGGATGGAGATTCACTCTGTTTCTGACCCCGGGAATGTTTGATGGGACCGTGTAGAGGAATAATCACTCTGTGTCTGACCCCGGGACTGTGTGATGGGACGGCGTGGAGGGAGATTCACTCTGTGTCTGACCCCGGGAGTGTTTGATGGGACCGTGTAGAGGAATAATGACTCTGTGTCTGACACCGGGAGAGTTTGATCGGACCGTGTAGAGGAATAATCTCTCTGTGTCTGACCCCGGGTGTGTGTGATTGGACGGTGAGGATTGAGATTCACTCTGTGTCTGACCCCGGGAGTTTTTGATGGGACCGTGTAGAGGAATGATAACTCTGTGTCTGACCCTGGGAGTGTTTGATGGTACCGTGTAGAGGAATAATCACTCAGTGTCTGACCACCGGGATCGTTTGATGGGACCGTGTAGAGGAATAATCACTCTGTGTCTGACCCCGGGAGAGATTGATGGGGCCGCGTAGAGGAATAATCACTCTGTTTCTGACCCCGGGAATGTTTGATGGGACCGTGTAGAGGAATAATCACTCTGTATCTGACCCCGGGAATGTTTGATGGGACCGTGTAGAGGAATAATCACTCTGTGTCTGACCCCGGGACTGTGTGATGGGACGGCGTGGAGGGAGATTCACTCTGTGTCTGACCCCGGGAGTGTTTGATGGGACCGTGTAGAGGAATAATCACTGTGTGTCTGACCCCGGCAGAGTGTGATGGGACAGTGTTGAAGGAGATTCACCCTGTGTCTGACACCGGGAGAGTGTGATGGTACCGTGTAGAGGAATAATCACTCTGTGTCTCACCACGGAAGAGTTTGATGAGACCTTGTAGAGGAATAATGACTCTATGTCTGACACCGGGATTGTTTGATGGGACCGTGTAGAGGAATAATCTCTCTGTGTCTGACCGCGGCAGTGTTTGACGGTACCGTGTAGAGGAATAATCTCTCTGTGTCTGACCCCGGGAGTGTGTGATGGGACGGTGTGGAGGGAGATAAAGTCTGTGTCTGACACCGGGAGTGTTTGATGGGACCGTGTAGAGGAATAATCACAGTGTGTCTGACCACGGGAGTGTGCGATGGGACGGTGTGGAGGGAGATTCACTCTGTGTCTGACCCCGGGAGTGTTTGATTGGACCGTGTAGAGGAAAAATCCCTCGTGTCTGACCTCGGGAGTGTGAGATGGGACGGTGTGGAGGGAGATTCACTCTGTGCCTAACCCCGGGAGAGTGTGATGGGCGGTGTAGAGGAATAATCACTCTGTGTCTGACCCAGGGAGTGTATGATGGGACGGTGTGGATATAAATTCACTCTGTGTCTGACCCCGGGAGTGATTGATGGGACCGTGTAGAGGAATAATCAGTCTGTGTCTGACCCGGGAGTGTGTGTTGGGACTATTTGGAGGGAGATTCACTCTGTGTCTGACCCCGGGAGTGTTTGATGGGACCGTGTAGAGGAATTATCATTCTGTGTCTGACCACGGGAGTGTGTGATGGGACGGTGTGTAGGGAGATTCACTCTGTGTCTGACCCCGGGAGAGTGTGATGGACCGTGTAGAGGAATAATCACTCTGTGTCTGACCCCGGAGTGTTTGATGGGACCGTGTAGAGGAATAATAACTCTGTGTCTGACCCCAGGAGAGTTTGATGGGGCCGTGTAGAGGAATAATCACTCTGTGTCTGACCCCGGGAGTGTTTGATGGTACCGTGTAGAGGAATAATCTCTCTGTGTCTGACCCCGGGTGTGTGTGATTGGACGGTGAGGATTGAGATTCACTCTGTGTCTGACCCCGGAGTGTTTGATGGGTCCGTGTAGAGGAATAATCTCTCTGTGTCTGACCCCGGGAGTGTTTGATGGTACCGTGTAGAGGAATAATCTCTCTGTGTCTGACCCCGGGTGTGTGTGATTGGACGGTGAGGATTGAGATTCACTCTGTGTCTGACCCCGGGAGTTTTTGATGGGACCGTGTAGAGGAATGATAACTCTGTGTCTGACCCTGGGAGTGTTTGATGGTACCGTGCAGAGGAATAATCACTCTGTGTCTGACACCGGGAGTGTGCGATGGGACGGTGCGGATGGAGATTCACTCTGTTTCTGACCCCGGGAATGTTTGATGGGACCGTGTAGAGGAATAATCACTCTGTATCTGACCCCGGGAATGTTTGATGGGACAGTGTAGAGGAATAATCACTCTGTGTCTGACCCCGGGACTGTGTGATGGGACGGCGTGGAGGGAGATTCACTCTGTGTCTGACCCCGGGAGTGTTTGATGGGACCGTGTAGAGGAATAATCACTGTGTGTCTGACCCCGGCAGAGTGTGATGGGACAGTGTTGAAGGAGATTCACCCTGTGTCTGACACCGGGAGAGTGTGATGGTACCGTGTAGAGGAATAGTCACTCTGTGTCTGACCACGGAAGAGTTTGATGAGACCTTGTAGAGGAATAATGACTCTGTGTCTGTCACCGGGATTGTTTGATGGGACCGTGTAGAGGAATAATCTCTCTGTGTCGGACCGCGGGAGTGTGTGATGGGACGTTGTGGAGGGAGATTCAGTCTGTGTCTGACACCGGGAGTGTTTGATGGGACCGTGTAGAGGAATAATCACAGTGTGTCTGACCACGGGAGTGTGTGATGGGACGGTGTGGAGGGAGATTCACTCTGTGTCTGACCCCGGGAGTGTTTGATTGGACCGTGTAGATAAAAAATCACTCTCTGTCTGACCTCGGGAGTGTGAGATGGGACGGTGTTGTGGGAGATTCACTCTGTGCCTAACCCCGGGAGAGTGTGATGGGCGGTGTAGAGGAATAATCACTCTGTGTCTGACCCAGGGAGTGTATGATGGGACGGTGTGGATATAAATTCACTCTGTGTCTGACCCCGGGAGTGATTGATGGGACCGTGTAGAGGAATTATCATTCTGTGTCTGACCACGGGAGTGTGTGATGGGACGGTGTGTAGGGAGATTCACTCTGTGTCTGACCCCGGGAGAGTGTGATGGACCGTGTAGAGGAATAATCACTCTGTGTCTGACCCGGGAGTGTGTGTTGGGACGATTTGGAGGGAGATTCACTCTGTGTCTGACCCCGGGAGTGTTTGATGGGACCGTGTAGAGGAATTATCATTCTGTGTCTGACCACGGGAGTGTGTGATGGGACGGTGTGTAGGGAGATTCACTCTGTGTCTGACCCCGGGAGAGTGTGATGGGACCGTGTAGAGGAATAATCTCTCTGTGTCTGACCGCGGCAGTGTTTGACGGTACCGTGTAGAGGAATAATCTCTCTGTGTCTGACCCCGGGAGTGTGTGATGGGACGGTGTGGAGGGAGATAAAGTCTGTGTCTGACACCGGGAGTGTTTGATGGGACCGTGTAGAGGAATAATCACAGTGTGTCTGACCACGGGAGTGTGCGATGGGACGGTGTGGAGGGAGATTCACTCTGTGTCTGACCCCGGGAGTGTTTGATTGGACCGTGTAGAGGAAAAATCCCTCGTGTCTGACCTCGGGAGTGTGAGATGGGACGGTGTGGAGGGAGATTCACTCTGTGCCTAACCCCGGGAGAGTGTGATGGGCGGTGTAGAGGAATAATCACTCTGTGTCTGACCCAGGGAGTGTATGATGGGACGGTGTGGATATAAATTCACTCTGTGTCTGACCCCGGGAGTGATTGATGGGACCGTGTAGAGGAATAATCAGTCTGTGTCTGACCCGGGAGTGTGTGTTGGGACTATTTGGAGGGAGATTCACTCTGTGTCTGACCCCGGGAGTGTTTGATGGGACCGTGTAGAGGAATTATCATTCTGTGTCTGACCACGGGAGTGTGTGATGGGACGGTGTGTAGGGAGATTCACTCTGTGTCTGACCCCGGGAGAGTGTGATGGACCGTGTAGAGGAATAATCACTCTGTGTCTGACCCCGGAGTGTTTGATGGGACCGTGTAGAGGAATAATAACTCTGTGTCTGACCCCAGGAGAGTTTGATGGGGCCGTGTAGAGGAATAATCACTCTGTGTCTGACCCCGGGAGTGTTTGATGGTACCGTGTAGAGGAATAATCTCTCTGTGTCTGACCCCGGGTGTGTGTGATTGGACGGTGAGGATTGAGATTCACTCTGTGTCTGACCCCGGAGTGTTTGATGGGTCCGTGTAGAGGAATAATCTCTCTGTGTCTGACCCCGGGAGTGTTTGATGGTACCGTGTAGAGGAATAATCTCTCTGTGTCTGACCCCGGGTGTGTGTGATTGGACGGTGAGGATTGAGATTCACTCTGTGTCTGACCCCGGGAGTTTTTGATGGGACCGTGTAGAGGAATGATAACTCTGTGTCTGACCCTGGGAGTGTTTGATGGTACCGTGCAGAGGAATAATCACTCTGTGTCTGACACCGGGAGTGTGCGATGGGACGGTGCGGATGGAGATTCACTCTGTTTCTGACCCCGGGAATGTTTGATGGGACCGTGTAGAGGAATAATCACTCTGTATCTGACCCCGGGAATGTTTGATGGGACAGTGTAGAGGAATAATCACTCTGTGTCTGACCCCGGGACTGTGTGATGGGACGGCGTGGAGGGAGATTCACTCTGTGTCTGACCCCGGGAGTGTTTGATGGGACCGTGTAGAGGAATAATCACTGTGTGTCTGACCCCGGCAGAGTGTGATGGGACAGTGTTGAAGGAGATTCACCCTGTGTCTGACACCGGGAGAGTGTGATGGTACCGTGTAGAGGAATAGTCACTCTGTGTCTGACCACGGAAGAGTTTGATGAGACCTTGTAGAGGAATAATGACTCTGTGTCTGACACCGGGATTGTTTGATGGGACCGTGTAGAGGAATAATCTCTCTGTGTCGGACCGCGGGAGTGTGTGATGGGACGTTGTGGAGGGAGATTCAGTCTGTGTCTGACACCGGGAGTGTTTGATGGGACCGTGTAGAGGAATAATCACAGTGTGTCTGACCACGGGAGTGTGTGATGGGACGGTGTGGAGGGAGATTCACTCTGTGTCTGACCCCGGGAGTGTTTGATTGGACCGTGTAGATAAAAAATCACTCTCTGTCTGACCTCGGGAGTGTGAGATGGGACGGTGTTGTGGGAGATTCACTCTGTGCCTAACCCCGGGAGAGTGTGATGGGCGGTGTAGAGGAATAATCACTCTGTGTCTGACCCAGGGAGTGTATGATGGGACGGTGTGGATATAAATTCACTCTGTGTCTGACCCCGGGAGTGATTGATGGGACCGTGTAGAGGAATTATCATTCTGTGTCTGACCACGGGAGTGTGTGATGGGACGGTGTGTAGGGAGATTCACTCTGTGTCTGACCCCGGGAGAGTGTGATGGACCGTGTAGAGGAATAATCACTCTGTGTCTGACCCGGGAGTGTGTGTTGGGACGATTTGGAGGGAGATTCACTCTGTGTCTGACCCCGGGAGTGTTTGATGGGACCGTGTAGAGGAATTATCATTCTGTGTCTGACCACGGGAGTGTGTGATGGGACGGTGTGTAGGGAGATTCACTCTGTGTCTGACCCCGGGAGAGTGTGATGGGACCGTGTAGAGGAATAATCAGTCTGTGTCTGACCCGGGAGTGTGTGATGGGACGATTTGGAGGGAGATTCACTCTGTGTCTGACCCCGGGAGTGTTTGATGGGACCGTGTAGAGGAATAATCACTCTGTGTCTGAACACGGGAATGTTTGATGGGACCGTGTAGAGGAATAATCACTCTGTGTCTGACCCCGGGAGAGTTTGATGGGGCCGCGTAGAGGAATAATCACTCTGTTTCTGACCCCGGGAATGTTTGATGGGACCGTGTAGAGCAATAATCACTCTGTGTCTGACCCCGGGAGTGTGTGATAGGACCGTGTAGAGGAATAATCACACTGTGTCTGACCACGGGAGTGTCTGATGGGACGGGGTGAGGGAGATTCACTCTGCGTCTGACCCCGGGAGAGTGTGATGGGCGGTGTAGAGGAATAATCACTCTGTGGCTGACCCCGGGAGTGTTTGATGGGACCGTGTAGAGGAATAATCACTCTGTGTCTGACCCAGGGAGTGTAAGATGGGACGGCGTGGATATAAATTCACTCTGTGTCTGACCACGGGAGTGTGTGATGGGACGGTGCGTAGGGAGATTCACTCTGTGTCTGACCCCGGGAGAGTGTGATGGACCGTGTAGAGGAATAATCACTCTGTGTGTGACCACCGGGATCGTTTGATGGGACCGTGTAGACGAATAATCACTCTGTGTCTGACCCCGGGAGAGTTTGATGGGGCCGCGTAGAGGAATAATCACTCTCTTTCTGACCCCGGGAATGTTTGATGGGACCGTGTAGAGGAATAATCACTCTGTGTCTGACCCCGGGAGTGTGTGATGGGACCGTGTAGAGGAATAATCACACTGTGTCTGACCACGGGAGTGTGTGATGGGACGGTGTGAGGGAGATTCACTCTGCGTCTGACCCCGGGAGTTTTTGATGGGACCGTGTAGAGGAATAATCTCTCTGTGTCTGACCCCGGGAGTGTTTGATGGTACCGTGTAGAGGAATAATCTCTCTGTGTCTGACCCCGGGAGCGTGTGATGGGACGCTGAGGATTGAGATTCACTCTGCGTCTGACCCCAGGAGTTTTTGATGGGACCGTGTAGAGGAATAATCACTCTGTGTCTGACCCCGGGAGTGTGCGATGGGACGGTGTGGATTGAGATTCACTCTGCGTCTGACCCCGGGAGTGTTTGATTGGACCGTGTGGAGGGAGATTCACTCTTTGTCTGACCCCGGAAGTGTGTGATGGGACCGTGTAGAGGAATAATCACTCTGTGTCTGACACCGGGAGTTTATGATGGCATGGTGTGGATATAAATTCATTCTGTGTCTGACCCCGGGAGTGTTTGATGGTACCGTGTAGAGGAATAATCCCTCTGTGTCTGACCCCGGGAGTGAGTGATGGGACGGCGTGGAGGGAGATTCACTCTGTGTCTGACCCCGAGAGTGTTTGATGGGACCGTATAGAGGAATAATCACTGTGTCTGACCCACGTAGTGTTTGATGGTACTGTGCAGAGGAATAATCGCTCTGTGTCTGACACACGGGAGTGTTTGATGGGACCGTGTCGAGGAATAATCACTCTGTGTCTGACCCCGGGAGTGTTTGATGGGACCGTGTAGAGGAATAATCACTCTGCGTCTTACCCCGGGAGAGTGTGATGGGACGGTGTGGAAGGAGATTCACACTGTGTCTGACACCGGGAGTGTGTGATGGTACCGTGTAGAGGAATAATCACTCTGCGTCTGACCCTGGAAGAGTTTGATGTGACCGTGTAGAGGAATAATGACTCTGTGTCTGACCCAGGGAGTGTTTGATGGGACCGTGTAGAGGAATAATCACTCTGTGTCTGACCACGGGAGTGTGTGATGGGACCGTGTAGAGGAATAATGACTCTGTGTCTGAACCCGGGAGTGTTTGATGGTACCGTGTAGAGGAATAATCTCTCCGTGTCTGACCCCGGGAGTGTGTGATGGGACGGTGTGGATTGAGATTCACTCTGTGTCTGACCCCGGGAGTGTTTCATGGGACCTTGTAGTGGAATACTCACCCTGTGTCTTACCCCCGGAGTGTTTGATGGGACCGTGTAGAGGAATAATAACTCTGTGTGTGACCCCCGGGAGCGTTTGATGGGACCGTGTAGAGGATTAATCACTCTGTGTCTGACCCCAGGAGAGTTTGAAGGGGCCGTGTAGAGGAATAATCACTCTGTGTCTGACCCCGGGAGTGTTTGATGGTACCTTGTAGAGGAATAATCTCTCTGTGTCTGACCCCGGGAGTGTGTGATGGGTCGGTGTGAGGGAGATTCACTCTGCGTCTGACCCCGGGAGTTTTTGATGGGACCGTGTAGAGGAATGATAACTCTGTGTCTGACCCTGGGAGTGTTTGATGGTACCGTGTAGAGGAATAATCACTCTGTGTCTGACCACCGGGATCGTTTGATGGGACCGTGTAGAGGAATAATCACTCTGTGTCTGACCCCGGGAGAGTTTGATGGGGCCGCGTAGAGGAATAATCACTCTGTTTCTGACCCCGGGAATGTTTGATGGGACCGTGTAGAGGAAAAATCACTCTGTTTCTGACCCCGGGAATGCTTGATTGGACCGTGTAGATGAATAATCACTCTGTGTCTGACCCCGGCAGAGTGTGATGGGAAAGTGTTGAAGGAGATTCACCCTGTGTCTGACACCGGGAGAGTGTGATGGTACCGTGAGGAGGAATAATCACTCTGTGTCTGACCACGGAAGAGTTTGATGAGACCTTGTAGAGGAATAATGACTCTGTGCCTGACACCGGGATTGTTTGATGGGACCGTGTAGAGGAATAATCTCTCTGTGTCTGACCGCGGGAGTGTTTGACGGTACCGTGTAGAGGAATAATCACTCTGTTTCTGACCCCGGGAATGCTTGATGGGACGTGTAGATGAATAATCACTCTGTGTCTGACCCCGGCAGAGTGTGATGGGAAAGTGTTGAAGGAGATTCACCCTGTGTCTGACACCGGGAGAGTGTGATGGTACCGTGAGGAGGAATAATCACTCTGTGTCTGACCACGGAAGAGTTTGATGAGACCTTGTAGAGGAATAATGACTCTGTGTCTGACACCGGGATTGTTTGATGGGACCGTGTAGAGGAATAATCTCTCTGTGTCTGACCGCGGCAGTGTTTGACGGTATCGTGTAGAGGAATAATCTCTCTGTGTCTGACCCCGGGAGTGTGTGATGGGACGGTGTGGAGGGAGATTCAGTCTGTGTCTGACACCGGGATTGTTTGATGGGACCGTGTAGAGGAATAATCACAGTGTGTCTGACCACGGGAGTGTGTGATGGGACGGTGTGGAGGGAGATTCACTCTGTGTCTGACCCCGGGAGTGTTTGATTGGACCGTGTAGAGGAAAAAGCACTCTTTGTCTGACCTCGGGAGTGTGAGATGGGGCGGTGTGGAGGGAGATTCACTCTGTGCCTAACCACGGGAGAGTGTGATGGGCGGTGTAGAGGAATAATCACTCTGTGGCTGACCCCGGGAGTGTTTGATGGGACCGTGTAGAGGAATAATCACTCTGTGTCTGACCCAGGGAGTGTATGATGAGACGGTGTGGATATAAATTCACTCTGTGTCTGACCCCGGGAGTGATTGATGGGACCGTGTAGAGGAATAATCAGTCTGTGTCTGACCCGGGAGTGTGTGTTGGGACGAATTGGAGGGAGATTCACTCTGTGTCTGACCCCGGGAGTGTTTGATGGGACCGTGTAGAGGAATAATCATTCTGTGTCTGACCACGGGAGTGTGTGATGGGACGGTGTGTAGGGAGATTCACTCTGTGTCTGACACCGGGAGAGTGTGATGGACCGTGTAGAGGAATAATCACTCTGTGTCTGACCCCGGGAGAGTTTGATGGGGCCGCGTAGAGGAATAATCACTCTGTTTCTGACCCCGGGAATGTTTGATGGGACCGTGTAGAGGAATAATCACTCTGTGTCTGACCCCGGGAGTGTGTGATGGGACCGTGTAGAGGAATAATCACACTGTGTCTGACCACGGGAGTGTCTGATGGGACGGTGTGAGGGAGATTCACTCTGCGTCTGACCCCGGGAGAGTGTGATGGGCGGTGCAGAGGAATAATCACTCTGTGGCTGACCCCGGGAGAGTTTGATGGGACCGTGTAGAGGAATAATCACTCTGTGTCTGACCCAGGGAGTGTATGATGGGACGGTGTGGATATAAATTCACTCTGTGTCTGACCCCGGGAGTGATTGATGGGACCGTGCAGAGGAATAATCAGTCTGTGTCTGACCCGGGAGTGTGTGATGGGACGATTTGGAGGGAGATTCACTCTGTGTCTGACCCCGGGAGTGTTTGATGGGACCGTGTAGAGGAATAATCATTCTGTGTCTGACCACGGGAGTGTGTGATGGGACGGAGTGTAGGGAGATTCACTCTGTGTCTGACACCGGGAGAGTGTGATGGACCGTGTAGAGGAATAACACTCTGTGTCTGACCCCGGGAGAGTTTGATGGGGCCGCGTAGAGGAATAATCACTCTGTTTCTGACCCCGGGAATGTTTGATGGGACCGTGTAGAGGAATAATCACTCTGTGTCTGACCCGGGGAGTGTGTGATGGGACCGTTTAGAGGAATAATCACACTGTGTCTGACCACGGGAGTGTCTGATGGGACGGTGTGAGGGAGATTCACTCTGCGTCTGACCCCGGGAGAGTGTGATGGGCGGTGTAGAGGAAAAATCACTCTGTGGCTGACCACGGGAGTGTTTGATGGGACCGTGTAGAGGAATAATCACTCTGTGTCTGACCCAGGGAGTGTATGATGGGAGGGTGTGGATATAAATTCACTCTGTGTCTGACACCGGGAGTGATTGATGGGACCGTGCAGAGGAATAATCAGTCTGTGTCTGACCCGGGAGTGTGTGATGGGACGATTTGGAGGGAGATTCACTCTGTGTCTGTCCCCGGGAGTGTTTGATGGGACCGTGTAGAGGAATAATCACTCTGTGTCTGACCACGGGAGTGTGTGATGGGACGGTGTGTAGGGAGATTCATTCTGTGTCTGACCCCGGGAGAGTGTGATGGGACGGTGTGGATATAAATTCACTCTGTGTCTGACCCCGGGAGTGATTGATGGGACCGTGTAGAGGAATAATCAGTCTGTGTCTGACCCGGGAGTGTGTGATGGGACGATTTGGAGGGAGATTCACTCTGTGTCTGACCCCGGGAGTGTTTGATGGGACCGTGTAGAGGAGTAATCACTCTGTGTCTGACCACGGGAGTGTGTGATGGGACGGTGTGTAGGGAGATTCATTCTGTGTCTGACCCCGGGAGAGTGTGATGGGCGGATTAGAGGAATAATCACTCTGTGTCTGACCACCGGGATCGATTGATGAGACCGTGTAGAGGAATAATCACTCTGTGTCTGACCCCGGGAGAGTTTGATGGGGCCGCGTAGAGGAATAATCACTCTGTTTCTGACCCCGGGAATGTTTGATGGGACTGTGTAGAGGAATAATCTCTCTGTGTCTGACCCCGGGAGTGTGTGATGGGACCGTGTAGAGGAATAATCACACTGTGTCTGACCACGGGAGTGTGTGATGGGAAAGTGTTGAAGGAGATTCACCCTGTGTCTGACACCGGGAGAGTGTGATGGTACCGTGAGGAGGAATAATCACTCTGTGTCTGACCACGGAAGAGTTTGATGAGACCTTGTAGAGGAATAATGACTCTGTGTCTGACACCGGGATTGTTTGATGGGACCGTGTAGAGGAATAATCTCTCTGTGTCTGACCCCGGGAGTGTGTGATGGGACGGTGTGGAGGGAGATTCAGTCTGTGTCTGACACCGGGATTGTTTGATGGGACCGTGTAGAGGAATAATCACAGTGTGTCTGACCACGGGAGTGTGTGATGGGACGGTGTGGAGGGAGATTCACTCTGTGTCTGACCCCGGGAGTGTTTGATTGGACCGTGTAGAGGAAAAAGCACTCTTTGTCTGACCTCGGGAGTGTGAGATGGGGCGGTGTGGAGGGAGATTCACTCTGTGCCTAACCACGGGAGAGTGTGATGGGCGGTGTAGAGGAATAATCACTCTGTGGCTGACCCCGGGAGTGTTTGATGGGACCGTGTAGAGGAATAATCACTCTGTGTCTGACCCAGGGAGTGTATGATGGGACGGTGTGGATATAAATTCACTCTGTGTCTGACCCCGGGAGTGATTGATGGGACCGTGTAGAGGAATAATCAGTCTGTGTCTGACCCGGGAGTGTGTGTTGGGACGAATTGGAGGGAGATTCACTCTGTGTCTGACCCCGGGAGTGTTTGATGGGACCGTGTAGAGGAATAATCATTCTGTGTCTGACCACGGGAGTGTGTGATGGGACGGTGTGTAGGGAGATTCACTCTGTGTCTGACACCGGGAGAGTGTGATGGACCGTGTAGAGGAATAATCACTCTGTGTCTGACCCCGGGAGAGTTTGATGGGGCCGCGTAGAGGAATAATCACTCTGTTTCTGACCCCGGGAATGTTTGATGGGACCGTGTAGAGGAATAATCACTCTGTGTCTGACCCCGGGAGTGTGTGATGGGACCGTGTAGAGGAATAATCACACTGTATCTGACCACGGGAGTGTCTGATGGGACGGTGTGAGGGAGATTCACTCTGCGTCTGACCCCGGGAGAGTGTGATGGGCGGTGCAGAGGAATAATCACTCTGTGGCTGACCCCGGGAGAGTTTGATGGGACCGTGTAGAGGAATAATCACTCTGTGTCTGACCCCGGGAGTGATTGATGGGACCGTGCAGAGGAATAATCAGTCTGTGTCTGACCCGGGAGTGTGTGATGGGACGATTTGGAGGGAGATTCACTCTGTGTCTGACCCCGGGAGTGTTTGATGGGACCGTGTAGAGGAATAATCATTCTGTGTCTGACCACGGGAGTGTGTGATGGGACGGAGTGTAGGGAGATTCACTCTGTGTCTGACACCGGGAGAGTGTGATGGACCGTGTAGAGGAATAACACTCTGTGTCTGACCCCGGGAGAGTTTGATGGGGCCGCGTAGAGGAATAATCACTCTGTTTCTGACCCCGGGAATGTTTGATGGGACCGTGTAGAGGAATAATCACTCTGTGTCTGACCCGGGGAGTGTGTGACGGGACCGTGTAGAGGAATAATCACACTGTGTCTGACCACGGGAGTGTCTGATGGGACGGTGTGAGGGAGATTCACTCCGCGTCTGACCCCGGGAGAGTGTGATGGGCGGTGTAGAGGAAAAATCACTCTGTGGCTGACCACGGGAGTGTTTGATGGGACCGTGTAGAGGAATAATCACTCTGTGTCTGACCCAGGGAGTGTATGATGGGAGGGTGTGGATATAAATTCACTCTGTGTCTGACACCGGGAGTGATTGATGGGACCGTGCAGAGGAATAATCAGTCTGTGTCTGACCCGGGAGTGTGTGATGGGACGATTTGGAGGGAGATTCACTCTGTGTCTGACCCCGGGAGTGTTTGATGGGACCGTGTAGAGGAATAATCACTCTGTGTCTGACCACGGGAGTGTGTGATGGGACGGTGTGTAGGGAGATTCATTCTGTGTCTGACCCCGGGAGAGTGTGATGGGACGGTGTGGATATAAATTCACTCTGTGTCTGACCCCGGGAGTGATTGATGGGACCGTGTAGAGGAATAATCAGTCTGTGTCTGACCCGGGAGTGTGTGATGGGACGATTTGGAGGGAGATTCACTCTGTGTCTGACCCCGGGAGAGTGTGATGGGCGGATTAGAGGAATAATCACTCTGTGTCTGACCACCGGGATCGATTGATGAGACCGTGTAGAGGAATAATCACTCTGTGTCTGACCCCGGGAGAGTTTGATGGGGCCGCGTAGAGGAATAATCACTCTGTTTCTGACCCCGGGAATGTTTGATGGGACCGTGTAGAGGAATAATCTCTCTGTGTCTGACCCCGGGAGTGTGTGATGGGACCGTGTAGAGGAATAATCACACTGTGTCTGACCACGGGAGTGTGTGATGGGACGGTGTGAGGGAGATTCACTCTGCGTCTGACCCCGGGAGTTTTTGATGGGACATTGTAGAGGAATATTCACTCTGTGTCTGACCCTGGGAGTGTTTGATGGTACCGTGTAGAGGAATAATCACTCTGTGTCTGACCCCGGGAGTGTGTGATGGGACCGTGTAGAGGAATAATCACACTGTGTCTGACCACGGGAGTGTGTGATGGGACGGTGTGAGGGAGATTCACTCTGCGTCTGACCCCGGGAGTTTTTGATGGGACCGTGTAGACGAATAATCACTCTGTGTCTGACCCCGGGAGTGTGTGATGGGACGGTGTGGATTGAGATTCACTCTGCGTCTGACCCCGGGAGTGTTTGATTGGAACGTGTGGAGGGAGATTCACTCTGTGTCTGACCCCGGAAGTGTGTGATGGGACCGTGTAGAGGAATAATCACTCTGTGTCTGACCCCGGGAGTTTATGATGGCACGGTGTGGATATAAATTCATTTTGTGTCTGACCCCGGGAGTGTTTGATGGTACCGTGTAGAGGAATAATCACTCTGTGTCTGACCACGGGAGTGAGTAATGGGACGGTGTGTAGGGAGATTCACTCTGTTTCTGACCTCGGGAGAGTGTGATGGGCGGAGTAGAGGAATAATCACTCTGTGTCTGACCACCGGGATCGTTTGATGTGACCGTGTAGAGGAATAATCACTCTGTGTCTGACCCCGGGAGAGTTTGATGGGGCCGCGTAGAGGAATAATCACTCTGTTTCTGAACCCGGGAATGTTTGATGGGACCGTGTAGAGGAATAATCTCTCTGTGTCTGACCCCGGGAGTGTGTGATGGGACCGTGTAGAGGAATAATCACACTGTGTCTGACCACGGGAGTCTGAGATGGGACGGTGTGAGGGAGATTCACTCTGCGTCTGACCCCGGGAGTGTTTGATGGGACCGTGTAGAGGAATAATCACAGTGTGTCTGACCCTGGGAGTGTGTGATGGGACGGTGTGAGGGAGATTCACTCTGCGTCTGACCCCGGGAGTTTTTGATGGGACCGTGTAGAGGAATAATCTCTCTGTGTCTGACCGCGGGAGTGTTTGACGGTACCGTGTAGAGGAATAATCTCTCTGTGTCTGACCCCGGGAGTGTGTGATGGCACCGTGTAGAGGAATAATCACTCTGTGTCTGACCCCGGGAGTTTATGATTGCACGGTGTGGATATAAATTCATTCTGTGTCTGACCCCGGGAGTGTTTGATGGTAGCGTGTAGAGGAATAATCACTCTGTGTCTGACCCCGGGAGTGAGTGATGGGACGGCCTGGACGGAGATTCACTCTGTGTCTGACCCCGAGAGTGTTTGATGGGACCGTATAGAGGAATAATCACTGTGTCTGACCCACGTAGTGTTTGATGGTACAGTGCAGAGGAATAATCACTCTGTGTCTGACCCCGGGAGTTTATGATGGCACGGTGTGGATATAAATTCATTTTGTGTCTGACCCCGGGAGTGTTTGATGGTACCGTGTAGAGGAATAATCACTCTGTGTCTGACCACGGGAGTGAGTAATGGGACGGTGTGTAGGGAGATTCACTCTGTTTCTGACCCCGGGAGAGTGTGATGGGCGGAGTAGAGGAATAATCACTCTGTGTCTGACCACCGGGATCGTTTGATGTGACCGTGTAGAGGAATAATCACTCTGTGTCTGACCCCGGGAGAGTTTGATGGGGCCGCGTAGAGGAATAATCACTCTGTTTCTGAACCCGGGAATGTTTGATGGGACCGTGTAGAGGAATAATCTCTCTGTGTCTGACCCCGGGAGTGTGTGATGGGACCGTGTAGAGGAATAATCACACTGTGTCTGACCACGGGAGTCTGAGATGGGACGGTGTGAGGGAGATTCACTCTGCGTCTGACCCCGGGAGTGTTTGATGGGACCGTGTAGAGGAATAATCACAGTGTGTCTGACCCTGGGAGTGTGTGATGGGACGGTGTGAGGGAGATTCACTCTGCGTCTGACCCCGGAAGTTTTTGATGGGACCGTGTAGAGGAATAATCTCTCTGTGTCTGACCGCGGGAGTGTTTGACGGTACCGTGTAGAGGAATAATCTCTCTGTGTCTGACCCCGGGAGTGTGTGATGGGACGGTGTGGATTGAGATTCACTCTGCGTCTGACCCCGGGAGTGTTTGATTGGACCGTGTGGAGGGAGATTCACTCTGTGTCTGACCCCGGAAGTGTGTGATGGCACCGTGTAGAGGAATAATCACTCTGTGTCTGACCCCGGGAGTTTATGATTGCACGGTGTGGATATAAATTCATTCTGTGTCTGACCCCGGGAGTGTTTGATGGTAGCGTGTAGAGGAATAATCACTCTGTGTCTGACCCCGGGAGTGAGTGATGGGACGGCCTGGACGGAGATTCACTCTGTGTCTGACCCCGAGAGTGTTTGATGGGACCGTATAGAGGAATAATCACTGTGTCTGACCCACGTAGTGTTTGATGGTACAGTGCAGAGGAATAATCGCTCTGTGTCTGACACCCGGGAGTGTGTGATGGGACGATTTGGAGGGAGATTCACTCTGTGTCTAACCCCGGGAGTGTTTGATGGGACCGTGTAGAGGAATAATAACTCTGTGTCTGACCCCAGGAGAGTTTGATGGGGCCGTTTAGAGGAATAATCACTCTGTGTCTGACCCCGGGAGTGTTTGATGGTACCGTGTAGAGGAATAATCTCTCTGTGTCTGACCCCGGGTGTGTGTGATTGCACGGTGAGGATTGAGATTCACTCTGTGTCTGACCCCGGGAGTGTTTGATGGGTCCGTGTAGAGGAATATTCTCTCTGTGTCTGTCCCCGGTAGTGTTTGATGGGATTTTGTAGAGGAATAATCATTCTGTGTCTTACCCCGGGAGTGTGTGATGGGTCGGTGTGAGGGAGATTCACTCTGCGTCTGACCCCGGGAGTTTTTGATGGGACCGTGTAGAGGAATGATAACTCTGTGTCTGACCCTGGGAGTGTTTGATGGTACCGTGTAGAGGAATAATCACTCTGTGTCTGACCACCGGGATCGTTTGATGGGACCGTGTAGAGGAATAATCACTCTGTGTCTGACCCCGGGAGAGTTTGATGGGGCCGCGTAGAGGAATAATCACTCTGTTTCTGACCCCGGGAATGTTTGATGGGACCGTGTAGAGGAATAATCACTCTGTTTCTGACCCCGGGAATGCTTGATGGGACCGTGTAGAGGAATAATCACTCTGTGTCTGACCCCGGGACTGTGTGATGGGACGGCGTGGAGGGAGATTCACTCTGTGTCTGACCCCGGGAGTGTTTGATGGGACCGTGTAGAGGAATAATCACTGTGTGGCTGACCCCGGCAGAGTGTGATGGGACAGTGTTGAAGGAGATTCACCCTGTGTCTGACACCGGGAGAGTGTGATGGTACCGTGTAGAGGAATAATCACTCTGTGTCTGACCACGGAAGAGTTTGATGAGACCTTGTAGAGGAATAATGACTCTGTGTCTGACACCGGGATTGTTTGATTGGACCGTGTAGAGGAATAATCTCTCTGTGCCTGACCGCGGGAGTGTTTGACGGTACCGTGTAGAGGAATAATCTCTCTGTGTCTGACCCCGGGAGTGTGTGATGGGACGGTGTGGAGGGAGATTCAGTCTGTGTCTGACACCGGGATTGTTTGATGGGACCGTGTAGAGGAATAATCACAGTGTGTCTGACCACGGGAGTGTGTTATGGGACGGTGTGGTGGGAGATTCACTCTGTGTCTGACCCCGGGAGTGTTTGATTGGACCGTGTAGAGGAAAAATCATTCTGTGTCTGACCTCGGGAGTGTGAGATGGGACGGTGTGGAGGGTGATTCACTCTGTGTCTGACCCCGGGAGTGTTTGATTGGACCGTGTAGAGGAAAAATCACTCTGTGTCTGACACCGGGAGAGTTTGATGGGGCCGCGTAGAGGAATAATCACTCTGTTTCTGACCCCGGGAATGTTTGATGGGACCGTGTAGAGGAATAATCACTCTGTGTCTGACCCAGGGAGTGTATGATGGGACGGTGTGGATATAAATTCACTCTGTGTCTGACCCCGGGAGTGATTGATGGGACCGTGTAGAGGAATAATCAGTCTGTGTCTGACCCGGGAGTGTGTGATGGGACGATTTGGAGGGAGATTCACTCTGTGTCTGACCCCGGGAGTGTTTGATGGGACCGTGTAGAGGAATAATCACTCTGTGTCTGACCACGGGAGTGTGTGATGGGACGGTGTGTAGGGAGATTCATTCTGTGTCTGACCCCGGGAGAGTGTGATGGGCGGAGTAGAGGAATAATCACTCTGTGTCTGACCACCGGGATCGATTGATGAGACCGTGTAGAGGAATAATCACTCTGTGTCTGACCCCGGGAGAGTTTGATGGGGCCGCGTAGAGGAATAATCACTCTGTTTCTGACCCCGGGAATGTTTGATGGGACCGTGTAGAGGAATAATCTCTCTGTGTCTGACCCCGGGAGTGTGTGATGGGACCGTGTAGAGGAATAATCACACTGTGTCTGACCACGGGAGTGTGTGATGGGACGGTGTGAGGGAGATTCACTCTGCGTCTGACCCCGGGAGTTTTTGATGGGACATTGTAGAGGAATATTCACTCTGTGTCTGACCCTGGGAGTGTTTGATGGTACCGTGTAGAGGAATAATCACTCTGTGTCTGACCCCGGGAGTTTGTGATGGGACCGTGTAGAGGAATAATCACACTGTGTCTGACCACGGGAGTGTGTGATGGGACGGTGTGAGGGAGATTCACTCTGCGTCTGACCCCGGGAGTTTTTGATGGGACCGTGTAGACGAATAATCACTCTGTGTCTGACCCCGGGAGTGTGTGATGGGACGGTGTGGATTGAGATTCACTCTGCGTCTGACCCCGGGAGTGTTTGATTGGAACGTGTGGAGGGAGATTCACTCTGTGTCTGACCCCGGAAGTGTGTGATGGGTCCGTGTAGAGGAATAATCACTCTGTGTCTGACCCCGGGAGTTTATGATGGCACGGTGTGGATATAAATTCATTTTGTGTCTGACCCCGGGAGTGTTTGATGGTACCGTGTAGAGGAATAATCACTCTGTGTCTGACCACGGGAGAGTGTGATGGGCGGAGTAGAGGAATAATCACTCTGTGTCTGACCACCGGGATCGTTTGATGTGACCGTGTAGAGGAATAATCACTCTGTGTCTGACCCCGGGAGAGTTTGATGGGGCCGCGTAGAGGAATAATCACTCTGTTTCTGAACCCGGGAATGTTTGATGGGACCGTGTAGAGGAATAATCTCTCTGTGTCTGACCCCGGGAGTGTGTGATGGGACCGTGTAGAGGAATAATCACACTGTGTCTGACCACGGGAGTCTGTGATGGGACGGTGTGAGGGAGATTCACTCTGCCTCTGACCCCGGGAGTGTTTGATGGGACCGTGTAGAGGAATAATCACAGTGTGTCTGACCCTGGGAGTGTGTGATGGGACGGTGTGAGGGAGATTCACTCTGCGTCTGACCCCGGGAGTTTTTGATGGGACCGTGTAGAGGAATAATCTCTCTGTGTCTGACCGCGGGAGTGTTTGACGGTACCGTGTAGAGGAATAATCTCTCTGTGTCTGACCCCGGGAGTGTGTGATGGGACGGTGTGGATTGAGATTCACTCTGCGTCTGACCCCGGGAGTGTTTGATTGGACCGTGTGGAGGGAGATTCACTCTGTGTCTGACCCCGGAAGTGTGTGATGGCACCGTGTAGAGGAATAATTACTCTGTGTCTGACCCCGGGAGTTTATGATTGCACGGTGTGGATATAAATTCATTCTGTGTCTGACCCCGGGAGTGTTTGATGGTACCGTGTAGAGGAATAATCACTCTGTGTCTGACCCCGGGAGTGAGTGATGGGACGGCCTGGACGGAGATTCACTCTGTGTCTGACCCCGAGAGTGTTTGATGGGACCGTATAGAGGAATAATCACTGTGTCTGACCCACGTAGTGTTTGATGGTACAGTGCAGAGGAATAATCGCTCTGTGTCTGACACCCGGGAGTGTGTGATGGGACGATTTGGAGGGAGATTCACTCTGTGTCTAACCCCGGGAGTGTTTGATGGGACCGTGTAGAGGAATAATAACTCTGTGTGTGACCCCCGGGAGCGTTTGATGGGACCGTGTAGAGGATTAATCACTCTGTGTCTGACCCCAGGAGAGTTTGATGGGGCCGTTTAGAGGAATAATCACTCTGTGTCTGAACCCGGGAGTGTTTGATGGTACCGTGTAGAGGAATAATCTCTCTGTGTCTGACCCCGGGTGTGTGTGATTGGACGGTGAGGATTGAGATTCACTCTGTGTCTGACCCCGGGAGTGTTTGATGGGTCCGTGTAGAGGAATAATCTCTCTGTGTCTGTCCCCGGTAGTGTTTGATGGGATTTTGTAGAGGAATAATCATTCTGTGTCTTACCCCGGGAGTGTGTGATGGGTCGGTGTGAGGGAGATTCACTCTGCGTCTGACCCCGGGAGTTTTTGATGGGACCGTGTAGAGGAATGATAACTCTGTGTCTGACCCTGGGAGTGTTTGATGGTACCGTGTAGAGGAATAATCACTCTGTGTCTGACCACCGGGATCGTTTGATGGGACCGTGTAGAGGAATAATCACTCTGTGTCTGACCCCGGGAGAGTTTGATGGGGCCGCGTAGAGGAATAATCACTCTGTTTCTGACCCCGGGAATGTTTGATGGGACCGCGTAGAGGAATAATCACTCTGTTTCTGACCCCGGGAATGTTTGATGGGACCGTGTAGAGGAATAATCACTCTGTTTCTGACCCCGGGAATGCTTGATGGGACCGTGTAGAGGAATAATCACTCTGTGTCTGACCCCGGGACTGTGTGATGGGACGGCGTGGAGGGAGATTCACTCTGTGTCTGACCCCGGGAGTGTTTGATGGGACCGTGTAGAGGAATAATCACTGTGTGGCTGACCCCGGCAGATTGTGATGGGACAGTGTTGAAGGAGATTCACCCTGTGTCTGACACCGGGAGAGTGTGATGGTACCGTGTAGAGGAATAATCACTCTGTGTCTGACCACGGAAGAGTTTGATGAGACCTTGTAGAGGAATAATGACTCTGTGTCTGACACCGGGATTGTTTGATGGGACCGTGTAGAGGAATAATCTCTCTGTGCCTGACCGCGGGAGTGTTTGACGGTACCGTGTAGAGGAATAATCTCTCTGTGTCTGACCCCGGGAGTGTGTGATGGGACGGTGTGGAGGGAGATTCTGTCTGTGTCTGACACCGGGATTGTTTGATGGGACCGTGTAGAGGAATAATCACAGTGTGTCTGACCACCGGAGTGTGTTATGGGACGGTGTGGAGGGAGATTCACTCTGTGTCTGACCCCGGGAGTGTTTGATTGGAACGTGTAGAGGAAAAATCACTCTGTGTCTGACCTCGGGAGTGTGAGATGGGACGGTGTGGAGGGTGATTCACTCTGTGTCTGACCCCGGGAGTGTTTGATTGGACCGTGTAGAGGAAAAATCACTCTGTGTCTGACACCGGGAGAGTGTGATGGACCGTGTAGAGGAATAATCACTCTGTGCCTGACCACGGGAGAGTTTGATGGGGCCGCGTAGAGGAATAATCACTCTGTTTCTGACCACGGGAATGTTTGATGGGACCGTGTAGAGGAATAATCACTCTGTGTCTGACCCAGGGAGTGTATGATGGGACGGTGTGGATATAAATTCACTCTGTGTCTGACCCCGGGAGTGATTGATGGGACCGTGTAGAGGAATAATCAGTCTGTGTCTGACCCGGGAGTGTGTGTTGGGACGAATTGGAGGGAGATTCACTCTGTGTCTGACCCCGGGAGTGTTTGATGGGACCGTGTAGAGGAATAATCATTCTGTGTCTGACCACGGGAGTGTGTGATGGGACGGTGTGTAGGGAGATTCACTCTGTGTCTGACACCGGGAGAGTGTGATGGACCGTGTAGAGGAATAATCACTCTGTGTCTGACCCCGGGAGAGTTTGATGGGGCCGCGTAGAGGAATAATCACTCTGTTTCTGACCCCGGGAATGTATGATGGGACTGTGTAGAGGAATAATCACTCTGTGTCTGACCCCGGGAGTGTGTGATGGGACCGTGTAGAGGAATAATCACACTGTGTCTGACCACGGGAGTGTCTGATGGGACGGTGTGAGGGAGATTCACTCTGCGTCTGACCCCGGGAGAGTGTGATGGGCGGTGTAGAGGAATAATCACTCTGTGGCTGACCCCGGGAGAGTTTGATGGGACCGTGTAGAGGAATAATCACTCTGTGTCTGACCCAGGGAGTGTATGATGGGACGGTGTGGATATACATTCACTCTGTGTCTGACCCCGGGAGTGATTGATGGGACCGTGCAGAGGAATAATCAGTCTGTGTCTGACCCGGGAGTGTGTGATGGGACGATTTGGAGGGAGATTCACTCTGTGTCTGACCCCGGGAGTGTTTGATGGGACCGTGTAGAGGAATAATCATTCTGTGTCTGACCACGGGAGTGTGTGATGGGACGGAGTGTAGGGAGATTCACTCTGTGTCTGACACCGGGAGAGTGTGATGGACCGTGTAGAGGAATAATCACTCTGTGTCTGACCCCGGGAGAGTTTGATGGGGCCGCGTAGAGGAATAATCACTCTGTTTCTGACCCCGGGAATGTTTGATGGGACCGTGTAGAGGAATAATCACTCTGTGTCTGACCCGGGGAGTGTGTGATGGGACCGTGTAGAGGAATAATCACACTGTGTCTGACCACGGGAGTGTCTGATGGGACGGTGTGAGGGAGATTCACTCTGCGTTTGACCCCGGGAGAGTGTGATGGGCGGTGTAGAGGAATAATCACTCTGTGGCTGACCACGGGAGTGTTTGATGGGACCGTGTAGAGGAATAATCACTCTGTGTCTGTCCCAGGGAGTGTATGATGGGAGGGTGTGGATATAAATTCACTCTGTGTCTGACACCGGGAGTGATTGATGGGACCGTGCAGAGGAATAATCAGTCTGTGTCTGACCCGGGAGTGTGTGATGGGACGATTTGGAGGGAGATTCACTCTGTGTCTGAACCCGGGAGTGTTTGATGGGTCCGTGTAGAGGAATAATCACTCTGTGTCTGACCCGGGGAGTGTGTGATGGGACCGTGTAGAGGAATAATCAGTCTGTGTCTGACCCGGGAGAGTGTGATGGGCGGTGTAGAGGAATAATCACTCTGTGTCTGACCACCGGGATCGATTGATGAGACCGTGTAGAGGAATAATCACTCTGTGTCTGACCCCGGGAGAGTTTGATGGGGCCGCGTAGAGGAATAATCACTCTGTTTCTGACCCCGGGAATGTTTGATGGGACCGTGTAGAGGAATAATCTCTCTGTGTCTGAACCCGGGAGTGTGTGATGGGACCGTGTAGAGGAATAATCACACTGTGTCTGACCACGGGAGTGTGTGATGGGACGGTGTGAGGGAGATTCACTCTGCGTCTGACCCCGGGAGTTTTTGATGGGACATTGTAGAGGAATATTCACTCTGTGTCTGACCCTGGGCGAGTGTGATGGGACGGTGTGGATTGAGATTCACTCTGCGTCTGACCCCGGGAGTGTTTGATTGGACCGTGTGGAGGGAGATTCACTCTGTGTCTGACCCCGGAAGTGTGTGATGGGACCGTGTAGAGGAATAATCACTCTGTGTCTGACCCCGGGAGTTTATGATTGCACGGTGTGGATATAAATTCATTCTGTGTCTGACCCCGGGAGTGTTTGATGGTACCGTGTAGAGGAATAATCACTCTGTGTCTGACCCCGGGAGTGAGTGATGGGACGGCGTGGACGGAGATTCACTCTGTGTCTGACCCCGAGAGTGTTTGATGGGACCGTATAGAGGAATAATCACTGTGTCTGACCCACGTAGTGTTTGATGGTACAGTGCAGAGGAATAATCGCTCTGTGTCTGACACCCGGGAGTGTGTGATGGGACGATTTGGAGGGAGATTCACTCTGTGTCTGACCCCGGGCGTGTTTGATGGGACCGTGTAGAGGAATAATAACTCTGTGTGTGACCCCCGGGAGCGTTTGATGGGACCGTGTAGAGGATTAATCACTCTGTGTCTGACCCCAGGAGAGTTTGATGGGGCCGTTTAGAGAAATAATCACTCTGTGTCTGACCCCGGGAGTGTTTGATTGGACGGTGAGGATTGAGATTCACTCTGTGTCTGACCCCGGGAGTGTTTGATGGGTCCGTGTAGAGGAATAATCTCTCTGTGTCTTACCCCGGGAGTGTGTGATGGGTCGGTGTGAGGGAGATTCACTCTGCGTCTGACCCCGGGAGTTTTTGATGGGACCGTGTAGAGGAATGATAACTCTCTGTCTGACCCTGGGAGTGTTTGATGGTACCGTGTAGAGGAATAATCACTCTGTGTCTGACAACCGGGATCGTTTGATGGGACCGTGTAGAGGAATAATCACTCTGTGTCTGACCCCGGGAGAGTTTGATGTGGCCGCGTAGAGGAATAATCACTCTGTTTCTGACCCCGGGAATGTTTGATGGGACCGTGTAGAGGAATAATCACTCTGTTTCTGACCCCGGGAATGTTTGATGGGACCGTGTAGAGGAATAATCACTCTGTTTCTGACCCCGGGAATGCTTGATGGGACCGTGTAGAGGAATAATCACTCTGTGTCTGACCCCGGGACTCTGTGATGGGACGGCGTGGAGGGAGATTCACTCTGTGTCTGACCCCGGGAGTGTTTGATGGGACCGTGTAGAGGAATAATCACTGTGTGGCTGACCCCGGCAGAGTGTGATGGGACAGTGTTGAAGGAGATTCACCCTGTGTCTGACACCGGGAGAGTGTGATGGTACCGTGTAGAGGAATAATCACTCTGTGTCTGACCACGGAAGAGTTTGATGGGGCCGCGTAGAGGAATAATCACTCTGTGTCTGACACCGGGATTGTTTGATGGGACCGTGTAGAGGAATAATCTCTCTGTGTCTGACCGCGGGAGTGTTTGACGGTACCGTGTAGAGGAATAATCTCTCTGTGTCTGACCCCGGGAGTGTGTGATGGGACGGTGTGGAGGGAGATTCAGTCTGTGTCTGACACCGGGATTGTTTGATGGGACCGTGTAGAGGAATAATCACAGTGTGTCTGACCTCGGGAGTGTGAGATGGGACGGTGTGGAGGGAGATTCACTCTGTGTCTGACCCCGGGAGTGTTTGATTGGACCGTGTAGAGGAAAAATCACTGTGTGTCTGACACCGGGAGAGTGTGATGGACCGTGTAGAGGAATAATCACTCTGTGCCTGACCACGGGAGAGTTTGATGGGGCCGCGTAGAGGATAATCACTCTGTGTCTGACCCCGGGAGTGTGTGATGGGACCGTGTAGTGGAATAATCACACTCTGTCTGACCACGGGAGTGTGTGATGGGACGGTGTGTAGGGAGATTCACTCTGCGTCTGACCCCGGGAGAGTGTGATGGGCGGTGTAGAGGAATTATCACTCTGTGGCTGACCCCGGGAGTGTTTGATGGGACCGTGTAGAGGAATAATCTCTCTGTGTCTGACCCAGGGAGTGTATGATGGGACGGTGTGGATATAAATTCACTCTGTGTTTGACCCCGGGAGTGATTGATGGGACCGTGTAGAGGATTAATCAGTCTGTGTCTGACCCGGGAGTGTGTGATGGGACGATTTGGAGGGAGAATCACTCTGTGTCTGACCCAGGGGGTCTTTGATGGGACCGTGTAGAGGAATAATCACTCTGTCTGACCACGGGAGTGTGTGATGGGACGGTGTGTAGGGAGATTCACTCTGTGTCTGACCCCGGGAGAGTTCGATGGGGCCGTTTAGTGGAATAATCACTCTGTGTCTGACCCCGGGAGTGTTTGATGGTACCGTGTAGAGGAATAATCTCTCTGTGTCTGACCCCGGGTGTGTGTGATTGGACGGTGAGGATTGAGATTCACTCTGTGTCTGACCCCGGGAGTGTTTGATGGGTCCGTGTAGAGGAATGATAACTCTGTGTCTGACCCTGGGAGTGTTTGATGGTACCGTGTAGAGGAATAATCACTCTGTGTCTGACCACCGGGATCGTTTGATGGGACCGTGTAGAGGAATAATCCCTCTGTGTCTGACCCCGGGAGAGTTTGATGGGGCCGCGTAGAGGAATAATCACTCTGTTTCTGACCCCGGGAATGTTTGATGGGACCGTGTAGAGGAATAATCACTCTGTTTCTGACCCCGGGAATGTTTGATGGGACCGTGTAGAGGAATAATCACTCTGTTTCTGACCCCGGGAATGCTTGATGGGACCGTGTAGAGGAATAATCACTCTGTGTCTGACCCCGGGACTGTGTGATGGGACGGCGTGGAGGGAGATTCACTCTGTGTCTGACCCCGGGAGCGTTTGATGGGACCGGGTAGAGGATTAATCACTCTGTGTCTGACCCCAGGAGAGTTTGATGGGGCCGTTTAGAGGAATAATCACTCTGTGTCTGACCCCGGGAGTGTTTGATGGTACCGTGTAGAGGAATAATCTCTCTGTGTCTGACCCCGGGTGTGTGTGATTGGACGGTGAGGATTGAGATTCACTCTGTGTCTGACCCCGGGAGTGTTTGATGGGTCCGTGT
The DNA here is from genome assembly GCF_030144855.1 of Hypanus sabinus. Taxonomy (NCBI): domain Eukaryota; kingdom Metazoa; phylum Chordata; class Chondrichthyes; order Myliobatiformes; family Dasyatidae; genus Hypanus; species Hypanus sabinus. The sequence continues at coordinate 46,189 of NW_026779820.1, forward strand.
AGAGGAATAATCTCTCTGTGTCTGTCACCGGTAGTGTTTGTTGGGACCTTGTAGAGGAATAATCATTCTGTGTCTTACCCCGGGAGTGTGTGATGGGTCGGTGTGAGGGAGATTCACTCTGCGTCTGACCCCGGGAGTTTTTGATGGGACCGTGTAGAGGAATGATAACTCTGTGTCTGACCCTGGGAGTGTTTGATGGTACCGTGTAGAGGAATAATCACTCTGTGTCTGACCACCGGGATCGTTTGATGGGACCGTGTAGAGGAATAATCACTCTGTGTCTGACCCCGGGAGAGTTTGATGGGGCCGCGTAGAGGAATAATCACTCTGTTTCTGACCCCGGGAATGTTTGATGGGACCGTGTAGAGGAATAATCACTCTGTTTCTGACTCCGGGAATGTTTGATGGGACCGTGTAGAGGAATAATCACTCTGTTTCTGACCCCGGGAATGCTTGATGGGACCGTGTAGAGGAATAATCACTCTGTGTCTGACCCCGGGACAGTGTGATGGGACGGCGTGGAGGGAGATTCACTCTGTGTCTGACCACGGGAGTGTTTGATGGGACCGTGTAGAGGAATAATCACTGTGTGGCTGACCCCGGCAGAGTGTGATGGGACAGTGTTGAAGGAGATTCACCCTGTGTCTGACACCGGGAGAGTGTGATGGTACCGTGTAGAGGAATAATCACTCTGTGTCTGACCACGGAAGAGTTTGATGAGACCGTGTAGAGGAATAATCTCTCTGTGTCTGACCCCGGGAGTGTGTGATGGGACGGTGTGGAGGGAGATTCAGTCTGTGTCTGACACCGGGATTGTTTGATGGGACCGTGTAGAGGAATAATCACAGTGTGTCTGACCACGGGAGTGTGAGATGGGACGGTGTGGAGGAATAATCACTGTGTGGCTGACCCCGGCAGAGTGTGATGGGACAGTGTTGAAGGAGATTCACCCTGTGTCTGACACCGGGAGAGTGTGATGGTACCGTGTAGAGGAATAATCACTCTGTGTCTGAACACGGAAGAGTTTGATGAGACCGTGTAGAGGAATAATCTCTCTGTGTCTGACCCCGGGAGTGTGTGATGGGACGGTGTGGAGGGAGATTCAGTCTGTGTCTGACACCGGGATTGTTTGATGGGACCGTGTAGAGGAATAATCACAGTGTGTCTGACCACGGGAGTGTTTGATGGGACCGTGTAGAGGAATAATCACTGTGTGGCTGACCCCGGCAGAGTGTGATGGGACAGTGTTGAAGGAGATTCACCCTGTGTCTGACACCGGGAGAGTGTGATGGTACCGTGTAGAGGAATAATCACTCTGTGTCTGACCACGGAAGAGTTTGATGAGACCGTGTAGAGGAATAATCTCTCTGTGTCTGACCCCGGGAGTGTGTGATGGGACGGTGTGGAGGGAGATTCAGTCTGTGTCTGACACCGGGATTGTTTGATGGGACCGTGTAGAGGAATAATCACAGTGTGTCTGACCACGGGAGTGTGAGATGGGACGGTGTGGAGGGAGATTCACTCTGTGCCTAACCCCGGGAGAGTGTGATGGGCGGTGTAGAGGAATAATCACTCTGTGGCTGACCCCGGGAGTGTTTGATGGGACCGTGTAGAGGAATAATCACTCTGTGTCTGACCCAGGGAGTGTATGATGGGACGGTGTGGATATAAATTCACTCTGTGTCTGACCCCGGGAGTGATTGATGGGACCGTGCAGAGGAATAATCAGTCTGTGTCTGACCCGGGAGTGTGTGTTGGGACGATTTGGAGGGAGATTCACTCTGTGTCTGACCCCGGGAGTGTTTGATGGGACCGTGTAGAGGAATAATCATTCTTGTCTGACCACGGGAGTGTGTGATGGGACGGTGTATAGGGAGATTCACTCTGTGTCTGACACCGGGAGAGTGTGATGGACCGTGTAGAGGAATTATCACTCTATTTCTGACCCCGGGAATGTTTGATGGGACCGTGTAGAGGAATAATCACTCTGTGTCTGACCCAGGGAGTGTATGATGGGACGGTGTGGATATAAATTCACTCTGTGTCTGACCCCGGGAGTGATTGATGGGACCGTGTAGAGGAATAATCAGTCTGTGTCTGACCCGGGAGTGTGTGTTGGGACGATTTGGAGGGAGATTCACTCTGCGTCTGACCCCGGGAGTTTTTGATGGGACCGTGTAGAGGAATGATAACTCTGTGGCTGACCCTGGGAGTGTTTGATTGTACCGTGTAGAGGAATAATCACTCTGTGTCTGACCACTGGGATCGTTTGATGGGACCGTGTAGAGGAATAATCACTCTGTGTCTGACCCCGGGAGAGTTTGATGGGGCCGCGTAGAGGAATAATCACTCTGTTTCTGACCCCGGGAATGCTTGATGGGACCGTGTAGAGGAATAATCACTCTGTGTCTGACCCCGGGACTGTGTGATGGGACGGCGTGGAGGGAGATTCACTCTGTGTCTGACCACGGAAGAGTTTGATGAGACCTTGTAGAGGAATAATGACTCTGTGTCGGACACCGGGATTGTTTGATGGGACCGTGTAGAGGAATAATCTCTCTGTGTCTGACCGCGGGATTGTTTGACGGTACCGTGTAGAGGAATGATCTCTCTGTGTCTGACCCCGGGAGTGTGTGATGGGACGGTGTGGAGGGAGATTCAGTCTGTGTCTGACACCGGGATTGTTTGATGGGACCGTGTAGAGGAATAATCACAGTGTGTCTGACCACGGGAGTGTGTGATGGGACGGTGTGGAGGGAGATTCACTCTGTGTCTGACCCCGGGAGTGTTTGATTGGACCGTGTAGAGGAAAAATCACTCTGTGTCTGACCTCGGGAGTGTGAGATGGGACGGTGTGGAGGGAGATTCACTCTGTGCCTAACCCCGGGAGAGTGTGATGGACCTTGTAGAGGAATAATCACTCTGTGTCTGACCCCGGGAGAGTTTGATGGGGCCGCGTAGAGGAATAATCACTCTGTTTCTGACCCCGGGAATGTTTGATGGGACCGTGTAGAGGAATAATCACTCTGTGTCTGACCCAGGGAGTGTATGATGGGACGGTGTGGATATAAATTCACTCTGTGTCTGACCCCGGGAGTGATTGATGGGACCGTGTAGAGGAATAATCAGTCTGTGTCTGACCCGGGAGTGTGTGTTGGGACGATTTGGAGGGAGATTCACTCTGTGTCTGAACCCGGGAGTGTTTGATGGGACCGTGTAGAGGAATAATCGTTCTGTGTCTGACCACGGGAGTGTGTGATGGGACGGTGTGTAGAGAGATTCACTCTGTGTCTGACACCGCGAGAGTGTGATGGACCGTGTAGAGGAATAATCACTCTGTGTCTGACCCCGGGAGAGTTTGATGGGGCCGCGTAGAGGAATAATCACTCTGTTTCTGTCCCCGGGAATGTTTGATGGGACGGTGTAGAGGAATAATCACTCTGTGTCTGACCCCGGGAGTGTGTGATGGGACCGTGTAGAGGAATAATCACACTGTGTCTGACCACGGGAGTGTCTGATGGGACGGTGTGAGGGAGATTCACTCTGCGTCTGACCCCGGGAGAGTGTGATGGGCGGTGTAGAGGAATAATCACTCTGTGGCTGACCCCGGGAGTGTTTGATGGGACCGTGTAGAGGAATAATCACTCTGTGTCTGACCCAGGGAGTGTATGATGGGACGGTGTGGATATAAATTCACTCTGTGCCTGACCCCGGGAGTGATTGATGGGACCGTGCAGAGGAATAATCAGTCTGTGTCTGACCCGGGAGTGTGTGATGGGACAATTTGGAGGGAGATTCACTCTGTGTCTGACCCCGGGAGTGTTTGATGGGACCGTGTAGAGGAATAATCACTCTGTGTCTGACCACCGGGATCGTTTGAAGGGACCGTGTAGAGGAATAATCACACTGTGTCTGACCACGGGAGTGTGTGATGGGACGGTGTGTAGGGAGATTCACTCTGTGTCTGACACCGGGAGAGTGTGATGGACCGTGTAGAGGAATAATCACTCTGTGTCTGACCCCGGGAGAGTTTGATGGGGCCGCGTAGAGGAATAATCACTCTGTTTCTGTCCCCGGGAATGTTTGATGGGACGGTGTAGAGGAATAATCACTCTGTGTCTGACCCCGTGAGTGTGTGATGGGACCGTCTAGAGGAATAATCACACTGTGTCTGACCACGGGAGTGTCTGATGGGACGGTGTGAGGGAGATTCACTCTGCGTCTGACCCCGGGAGTGTTTGATGGGCGGTGTAGAGGAATAATCACTCTGTGGCTGACCCCGGGAGTGTTTGATGGGACCGTGTAGAGGAATAATCACTCTGTGTCTGACCCAGGGAGTGTATGATGGGACGGTGTGGATATAAATTCACTCTGTGCCTGACCCCGGGAGTGATTGATGGGACCGTGCAGAGGAATAATCAGTCTGTGTCTGACCCGGGAGTGTGTGATGGGACAATTTGGAGGGAGATTCACTCTGTGTCTGACCCCGGGAGTGTTTGATGGGACCGTGTCGAGGAATAATCACTCTGTGTCTGACCACCGGGATCGTTTGATGCGACCGTGTAGAGGAATAATCACACTGTGTCTGACCACGGGAGTGTCTGATGGGACGGTGTGAGGGAGATTCACTCTGCGTCTGACCCCGGGAGAGTGTGATGGGCGGCCTAGAGGAATAATCACTCTGTGGCTGACCCCGGGAGTGTTTGATGGGACCGTGTAGAGGAATAATCACTCTGTGTCTGACCCAGGGAGTGTATGATGGGACGGTGTGGATATAAATTCACTCTGTGTCTGACACCGGGAGTGATTGATGGGACCGTGCAGAGGAATAATCAGTCTGTGTCTGACCCGGGAGTGTGTGATGGGACAATTTGGAGGGAGATTCACTCTGTGTCTGACCCCGGGAGTGTTTGATGGCACCGTGTAGAGGAATAATCACTCTGTGTCTGACCACCGGGATCGTTTGATGGGACCGTGTAGAGGAATAATCACTCTGTGTCTGACCACCGGGATCGTTTGATCGGACCGTGTAGAGGAATAATCACACTGTGTCTGACCACGGGAGTGTCTGATGGGACGGTGTGAGGGAGATTCACTCTGCGTCTGACCACGGGAGAGTGTGATGGGCGGTGTAGAGGAATAATCACTCTGTGGCTGACCCCGGCAGTGTTTGATGGGACCGTGTAGAGGAATAATCACTCTGTGTCTGACCCAGGGAGTGTATGATGGGACGGTGTGGATATAAATTCACTCTGTGCCTGACCCCGGGAGTGATTTATGGGACCGTGCAGAGGAATAATCAGTTTGTGTCTGACCCGGGGAGTGTATGATGGGACGGTGTGGATATAAATTCACTCTGTGCCTGACCCCGGATGTGATTGATGGGACCGTGCAGAGGAATAATCAGTCTGTGTCTGACCCGGGAGTGTGTGATGGGACAATTTGGAGGGAGATTCACTCTGTGTCTGACCCCGGGAGTGTTTGATGGGACCGTGTAGAGGAATAATCACTCTGTGTCTGACCACCGGGATCGTTTGATGGTACCGTGCAGAGGAATAATCAGTCTGTGTCTGACCCAGGGAGTGTATGATGGGACGGTGTGGATATAAATTCACTCTGTGCCTGACACCGGGAGTGATTGATGGGACCGTGCAGAGGAATAATCAGTCTGTGTCTGACCCGGGAGTGTGTGATGGGACGATTTGGAAGGAGATTCACTCTGTGTCTGACCCCGGGAGTGTTTGATGGGACCGTGTAGAGGAATAATCACTCTGTGTCTGACCACGGGAGTGTGTGATGGGACGGTGTGTAGGGAGATTCATTCTGTGTCTGACACCGGGAGAGTGTGATGGTACCGTGTAGAGGAATAATCACTCTGTGTCTGACCCCGGGAGAGTTTGATGGGGCCGCGTAGAGGAATTATCACTCTGTTTCTGACCCCGGGAATGTTTGATGGGACCGTGTAGAGGAATAATCACTCTGTGTCTGACCCAGGGAGTGTATGATGGGACGGTGTGGATATAAATTCACTCTGTGTCTGACCCCGGGAGTGATTGATGGGACCGTGTAGAGGAATAATCAGTCTGTGTCTGACCCGGGAGTGTGTGTTGGGACGATTTGGAGGGAGATTCACTCTGCGTCTGACCCCGGGAGTTTTTGATGGGACCGTGTAGAGGAATGATAACTCTGTGGCTGACCCTGGGAGTGTTTGATTGTACCGTGTAGAGGAATAATCACTCTGTGTCTGACCACCGGGATCGTTTGATCGGACCGTGTAGAGGAATAATCACACTGTGTCTGACCACGGGAGTGTCTGATGGGACGGTGTGAGGGAGATTCACTCTGCGTCTGACCACGGGAGAGTGTGATGGGCGGTGTAGAGGAATAATCACTCTGTGGCTGACCCCGGCAGTGTTTGATGGGACCGTGTAGAGGAATAATCACTCTGTGTCTGACCCAGGGAGTGTATGATGGGACGGTGTGGATATAAATTCACTCTGTGCCTGACCCCGGGAGTGATTTATGGGACCGTGCAGAGGAATAATCAGTTTGTGTCTGACCCGGGGAGTGTATGATGGGACGGTGTGGATATAAATTCACTCTGTGCCTGACCCCGGATGTGATTGATGGGACCGTGCAGAGGAATAATCAGTCTGTGTCTGACCCGGGAGTGTGTGATGGGACAATTTGGAGGGAGATTCACTCTGTGTCTGACCCCGGGAGTGTTTGATGGGACCGTGTAGAGGAATAATCACTCTGTGTCTGACCACCGGGATCGTTTGATGGTACCGTGCAGAGGAATAATCAGTCTGTGTCTGACCCAGGGAGTGTATGATGGGACGGTGTGGATATAAATTCACTCTGTGCCTGACACCGGGAGTGATTGATGGGACCGTGCAGAGGAATAATCAGTCTGTGTCTGACCCGGGAGTGTGTGATGGGACGATTTGGAAGGAGATTCACTCTGTGTCTGACCCCGGGAGTGTTTGATGGGACCGTGTAGAGGAATAATCACTCTGTGTCTGACCACGGGAGTGTGTGATGGGACGGTGTGTAGGGAGATTCATTCTGTGTCTGACACCGGGAGAGTGTGATGGTACCGTGTAGAGGAATAATCACTCTGTGTCTGACCCCGGGAGAGTTTGATGGGGCCGCGTAGAGGAATTATCACTCTGTTTCTGACCCCGGGAATGTTTGATGGGACCGTGTAGAGGAATAATCACTCTGTGTCTGACCCAGGGAGTGTATGATGGGACGGTGTGGATATAAATTCACTCTGTGTCTGACCCCGGGAGTGATTGATGGGACCGTGTAGAGGAATAATCAGTCTGTGTCTGACCCGGGAGTGTGTGTTGGGACGATTTGGAGGGAGATTCACTCTGCGTCTGACCCCGGGAGTTTTTGATGGGACCGTGTAGAGGAATGATAACTCTGTGGCTGACCCTGGGAGTGTTTGATTGTACCGTGTAGAGGAATAATCACTCTGTGTCTGACCACTGGGATCGTTTGATGGGACCGTGTAGAGGAATAATCACTCTGTGTCTGACCCCGGGAGAGTTTGATGGGGCCGCGTAGAGGAATAATCACTCTGTTTCTGACCCCGGGAATGCTTGATGGGACCGTGTAGAGGAATAATCACTCTGTGTCTGACCCCGGGACTGTGTGATGGGACGGCGTGGAGGGAGATTCACTCTGTGTCTGACCCCGGGAGTGTTTGATGGGACCGTGTAGAGGAATAATCACTGTGTGGCTGACCCCGGCAGAGTGTGATGGGACAGTGTTGAAGGAGATTCACCCTGTGTCTGACACCGGGAGAGTGTGATGGTACCGTGTAGAGGAATAATCACTCTGTGTCTGACCACGGAAGAGTTTGATGAGACCTTGTAGAGGAATAATGACTCTGTGTCGGACACCGGGATTGTTTGATGGGACCGTGTAGAGGAATAATCTCTCTGTGTCTGACCGCGGGATTGTTTGACGGTACCGTGTAGAGGAATGATCTCTCTGTGTCTGACCCCGGGAGTGTGTGATGGGACGGTGTGGAGGGAGATTCAGTCTGTGTCTGACACCGGGATTGTTTGATGGGACCGTGTAGAGGAATAATCACAGTGTGTCTGACCACGGGAGTGTGTGATGGGACGGTGTGGAGGGAGATTCACTCTGTGTCTGACCCCGGGAGTGTTTGATTGGACCGTGTAGAGGAAAAATCACTCTGTGTCTGACCTCGGGAGTGTGAGATGGGACGGTGTGGAGGGAGATTCACTCTGTGCCTAACCCCGGGAGAGTGTGATGGACCTTGTAGAGGAATAATCACTCTGTGTCTGACCCCGGGAGAGTTTGATGGGGCCGCGTAGAGGAATAATCACTCTGTTTCTGACCCCGGGAATGTTTGATGGGACCGTGTAGAGGAATAATCTCTCTGTGTCTGACACCGGGAGTGTGTGATGGGACCGTGTAGAGGAATAATCACACTGTGACTGACCACGGGAGTCTGTGATGGGACGGTGTGAGGGAGATTCACTCTGCGTCTGACCCCGGGAGTTTTTGATGGGACATTGTAGAGGAATATTCGCTCTGTGTCTGACCCTGGGAGTGTTTGATGGTACCGTGTAGAGGAATAATCACTCTGTGTCTGACCCCGGGAGTGTGTGATGGGACCGTGTAGAGGAATAATCACACTGTGTCTGACCCCGGGAGAGTTTGATGGGGCCGCGTAGAGGAATAATCAGTCTGTGTCTGACCCGGGAGTGTGTGTTGGGACGATTTGGAGGGAGATTCACTCTGTGTCTGAACCCGGGAGTGTTTGATGGGACCGTGTAGAGGAATAATCGTTCTGTGTCTGACCACGGGAGTGTGTGATGGGACGGTGTGTAGGGAGATTCACTCTGTGTCTGACACCGGGAGAGTGTGATGGACCGTGTAGAGGAATAATCACTCTGTGTCTGACCCCGGGAGAGTTTGATGAGACCTTGTAGAGGAATAATGACTCTGTGTCGGACACCGGGATTGTTTGATGGGACCGTGTAGAGGAATAATCTCTCTGTGTCTGACCGCGGGATTGTTTGACGGTACCGTGTAGAGGAATGATCTCTCTGTGTCTGACCCCGGGAGTGTGTGATGGGACGGTGTGGAGGGAGATTCAGTCTGTGTCTGACACCGGGATTGTTTGATGGGACCGTGTAGAGGAATAATCACAGTGTGTCTGACCACGGGAGTGTGTGATGGGACGGTGTGGAGGGAGATTCACTCTGTGTCTGACCCCGGGAGTGTTTGATTGGACCGTGTAGAGGAAAAATCACTCTGTGTCTGACCTCGGGAGTGTGAGATGGGACGGTGTGGAGGGAGATTCACTCTGTGCCTAACCCCGGGAGAGTGTGATGGACCTTGTAGAGGAATAATCACTCTGTGTCTGACCCCGGGAGAGTTTGATGGGGCCGCGTAGAGGAATAATCACTCTGTTTCTGACCCCGGGAATGTTTGATGGGACCGTGTAGAGGAATAATCTCTCTGTGTCTGACACCGGGAGTGTGTGATGGGACCGTGTAGAGGAATAATCACACTGTGACTGACCACGGGAGTCTGTGATGGGACGGTGTGAGGGAGATTCACTCTGCGTCTGACCCCGGGAGTTTTTGATGGGACATTGTAGAGGAATATTCGCTCTGTGTCTGACCCTGGGAGTGTTTGATGGTACCGTGTAGAGGAATAATCACTCTGTGTCTGACCCCGGGAGTGTGTGATGGGACCGTGTAGAGGAATAATCACACTGTGTCTGACCCCGGGAGAGTTTGATGGGGCCGCGTAGAGGAATAATCAGTCTGTGTCTGACCCGGGAGTGTGTGTTGGGACGATTTGGAGGGAGATTCACTCTGTGTCTGAACCCGGGAGTGTTTGATGGGACCGTGTAGAGGAATAATCGTTCTGTGTCTGACCACGGGAGTGTGTGATGGGACGGTGTGTAGGGAGATTCACTCTGTGTCTGACACCGGGAGAGTGTGATGGACCGTGTAGAGGAATAATCACTCTGTGTCTGACCCCGGGAGAGTTTGATGGGGCCGCGTAGAGGAATAATCACTCTGTTTCTGTCCCCGGGAATGTTTGATGGGACGGTGTAGAGGAATAATCACTCTGTGTCTGACCCCGGGAGTGTGTGATGGGACCGTGTAGAGGAATAATCACACTGTGTCTGACCACGGGAGTGTCTGATGGGACGGTGTGAGGGAGATTCATTCTGCGTCTGACCCCGGGAGAGTGTGATGGGCGGTGTAGAGGAATAATCACTCTGTGGCTGACCCCGGGAGTGTTTGATGGGACCGTGTAGAGGAATAATCACTCTGTGTCTGACCCAGGGAGTGTATGATGGGACGGTGTGGATATAAATTCACTCTGTGCCTGACCCCGGGAGTGATTGATGGGACCGTGCAGAGGAATAATCAGTCTGTGTCTGACCCGGGAGTGTGTGATGGGACAATTTGGAGGGAGATTCACTCTGTGGCTGACCCCGGGAGTGTTTGATGGGACCGTGTAGAGGAATAATCACTCTGTGTCTGACCACCGGGATCGTTTGATGGGACCGTGTAGAGGAATAATCACTCTGTGTCTGACCACCGGGATCGTTTGATCGGACCGTGTAGAGGAATAATCACACTGTGTCTGACCACGGGAGTGTTTGATGGGACCGTGTAGAGGAATAATCACTCTGTGTCTGACCCAGGGAGTGTATGATGGGACGGTGTGGATATAAATTCACTCTGTGCCTGACCCCGGGAGTGATTGATGGGACCGTGCAGAGGAATAATCAGTCTGTGTCTGACCCGGGGAGTGTATGATGGGACGGTGTGGATATAAATTCACTCTGTGCCTGACCCCGGAAGTGATTGATGGGACCGTGCAGAAGAATAATCAGTCTGTGTCTGACCCGGGAGTGTGTGATGGGACAATTTGGAGGGAGATTCACTCTGTGTCTGACCCCGGGAGTGTTTGATGGGACCGTGTAGAGGAATAATCACTCTGTGTCTGACCACCGGGATCGTTTGATGGTACCGTGCAGAGGAATAATCAGTCTGTGTCTGACCCAGGGAGTGTATGATGGGACGGTGTGGATATAAATTCACTCTGTGCCTGACCCCGGGAGTGATTGATGGGACCGTGCAGAGGAATAATCAGTCTGTGTCTGACCCGGGAGTGTGTGATGGGACGATTTGGAAGGAGATTCACTCTGTGTCTGACCCCGGGAGTGTTTGATGGGACCGTGTAGAGGAATAATCACTCTGTGTCTGACCACGGGAGTGTGTGATGGGACGGTGTGTAGGGAGATTCATTCTGTGTCTGACCCCGGGAGAGTGTGATGGGCGGAGTAGAGGAATAATCACTCTGTGTCTGACCACCGGGATCGTTTGATGGGACCGTGTAGAGGAATAATCACTCTGTGTCTGACCCCGGGAGAGTTTGATGGGGCCGCGTAGAGGAATAATCACTCTGTTTCTGACCCCGGGAATGTTTGATGGGACCGTGTAGAGGAATAATCTCTCTGTGTCTGACACCGGGAGTGTGTGATGGGACCGTGTAGAGGAATAATCACACTGTGACTGACCACGGGAGTCTGTGATGGGACGGTGTGAGGGAGATTCACTCTGCGTCTGACCCCGGGAGTTTTTGATGGGACATTGTAGAGGAATATTCGCTCTGTGTCTGACCCTGGGAGTGTTTGATGGTACCGTGTAGAGGAATAATCACTCTGTGTCTGACCCCGGGAGTGTGTGATGGGACCGTGTAGAGGAATAATCACTCTGTTTCTGACCCCGGGAATGCTTGATGGGACCGTGTAGAGGAATAATCACTCTGTGTCTGACCCCGGGACTGTGTGATGGGACGGCGTGGAGGGAGATTCACTCTGTGTCTGACCCCGGGAGTGTTTGATGGGACCGTGTAGAGGAATAATCACTGTGTGGCTGACCCCGGCAGAGTGTGATGGGACAGTGTTGAAGGAGATTCACCCTGTGTCTGACACCGGGAGAGTGTGATGGTACCGTGTAGAGGAATAATCACTCTGTGTCTGACCACGGAAGAGTTTGATGAGACCTTGTAGAGGAATAATGACTCTGTGTCGGACACCGGGATTGTTTGATGGGACCGTGTAGAGGAATAATCTCTCTGTGTCTGACCGCGGGATTGTTTGACGGTACCGTGTAGAGGAATGATCTCTCTGTGTCTGACCCCGGGAGTGTGTGATGGGACGGTGTGGAGGGAGATTCAGTCTGTGTCTGACACCGGGATTGTTTGATGGGACCGTGTAGAGGAATAATCACAGTGTGTCTGACCACGGGAGTGTGTGATGGGACGGTGTGGAGGGAGATTCACTCTGTGTCTGACCCCGGGAGTGTTTGATTGGACCGTGTAGAGGAAAAATCACTCTGTGTCTGACCTCGGGAGTGTGAGATGGGACGGTGTGGAGGGAGATTCACTCTGTGCCTAACCCCGGGAGAGTGTGATGGACCTTGTAGAGGAATAATCACTCTGTGTCTGACCCCGGGAGAGTTTGATGGGGCCGCGTAGAGGAATAATCACTCTGTTTCTGACCCCGGGAATGTTTGATGGGACCGTGTAGAGGAATAATCTCTCTGTGTCTGACACCGGGAGTGTGTGATGGGACCGTGTAGAGGAATAATCACACTGTGACTGACCACGGGAGTCTGTGATGGGACGGTGTGAGGGAGATTCACTCTGCGTCTGACCCCGGGAGTTTTTGATGGGACATTGTAGAGGAATATTCGCTCTGTGTCTGACCCTGGGAGTGTTTGATGGTACCGTGTAGAGGAATAATCACTCTGTGTCTGACCCCGGGAGTGTGTGATGGGACCGTGTAGAGGAATAATCACACTGTGTCTGACCCCGGGAGAGTTTGATGGGGCCGCGTAGAGGAATAATCAGTCTGTGTCTGACCCGGGAGTGTGTGTTGGGACGATTTGGAGGGAGATTCACTCTGTGTCTGAACCCGGGAGTGTTTGATGGGACCGTGTAGAGGAATAATCGTTCTGTGTCTGACCACGGGAGTGTGTGATGGGACGGTGTGTAGGGAGATTCACTCTGTGTCTGACACCGGGAGAGTGTGATGGACCGTGTAGAGGAATAATCACTCTGTGTCTGACCCCGGGAGAGTTTGATGAGACCTTGTAGAGGAATAATGACTCTGTGTCGGACACCGGGATTGTTTGATGGGACCGTGTAGAGGAATAATCTCTCTGTGTCTGACCGCGGGATTGTTTGACGGTACCGTGTAGAGGAATGATCTCTCTGTGTCTGACCCCGGGAGTGTGTGATGGGACGGTGTGGAGGGAGATTCAGTCTGTGTCTGACACCGGGATTGTTTGATGGGACCGTGTAGAGGAATAATCACAGTGTGTCTGACCACGGGAGTGTGTGATGGGACGGTGTGGAGGGAGATTCACTCTGTGTCTGACCCCGGGAGTGTTTGATTGGACCGTGTAGAGGAAAAATCACTCTGTGTCTGACCTCGGGAGTGTGAGATGGGACGGTGTGGAGGGAGATTCACTCTGTGCCTAACCCCGGGAGAGTGTGATGGACCTTGTAGAGGAATAATCACTCTGTGTCTGACCCCGGGAGAGTTTGATGGGGCCGCGTAGAGGAATAATCACTCTGTTTCTGACCCCGGGAATGTTTGATGGGACCGTGTAGAGGAATAATCTCTCTGTGTCTGACACCGGGAGTGTGTGATGGGACCGTGTAGAGGAATAATCACACTGTGACTGACCACGGGAGTCTGTGATGGGACGGTGTGAGGGAGATTCACTCTGCGTCTGACCCCGGGAGTTTTTGATGGGACATTGTAGAGGAATATTCGCTCTGTGTCTGACCCTGGGAGTGTTTGATGGTACCGTGTAGAGGAATAATCACTCTGTGTCTGACCCCGGGAGTGTGTGATGGGACCGTGTAGAGGAATAATCACACTGTGTCTGACCCCGGGAGAGTTTGATGGGGCCGCGTAGAGGAATAATCAGTCTGTGTCTGACCCGGGAGTGTGTGTTGGGACGATTTGGAGGGAGATTCACTCTGTGTCTGAACCCGGGAGTGTTTGATGGGACCGTGTAGAGGAATAATCGTTCTGTGTCTGACCACGGGAGTGTGTGATGGGACGGTGTGTAGGGAGATTCACTCTGTGTCTGACACCGGGAGAGTGTGATGGACCGTGTAGAGGAATAATCACTCTGTGTCTGACCCCGGGAGAGTTTGATGGGGCCGCGTAGAGGAATAATCACTCTGTTTCTGTCCCCGGGAATGTTTGATGGGACGGTGTAGAGGAATAATCACTCTGTGTCTGACCCCGGGAGTGTGTGATGGGACCGTGTAGAGGAATAATCACACTGTGTCTGACCACGGGAGTGTCTGATGGGACGGTGTGAGGGAGATTCATTCTGCGTCTGACCCCGGGAGAGTGTGATGGGCGGTGTAGAGGAATAATCACTCTGTGGCTGACCCCGGGAGTGTTTGATGGGACCGTGTAGAGGAATAATCACTCTGTGTCTGACCCAGGGAGTGTATGATGGGACGGTGTGGATATAAATTCACTCTGTGCCTGACCCCGGGAGTGATTGATGGGACCGTGCAGAGGAATAATCAGTCTGTGTCTGACCCGGGAGTGTGTGATGGGACAATTTGGAGGGAGATTCACTCTGTGGCTGACCCCGGGAGTGTTTGATGGGACCGTGTAGAGGAATAATCACTCTGTGTCTGACCACCGGGATCGTTTGATGGGACCGTGTAGAGGAATAATCACTCTGTGTCTGACCACCGGGATCGTTTGATCGGACCGTGTAGAGGAATAATCACACTGTGTCTGACCACGGGAGTGTTTGATGGGACCGTGTAGAGGAATAATCACTCTGTGTCTGACCCAGGGAGTGTATGATGGGACGGTGTGGATATAAATTCACTCTGTGCCTGACCCCGGGAGTGATTGATGGGACCGTGCAGAGGAATAATCAGTCTGTGTCTGACCCGGGGAGTGTATGATGGGACGGTGTGGATATAAATTCACTCTGTGCCTGACCCCGGAAGTGATTGATGGGACCGTGCAGAAGAATAATCAGTCTGTGTCTGACCCGGGAGTGTGTGATGGGACAATTTGGAGGGAGATTCACTCTGTGTCTGACCCCGGGAGTGTTTGATGGGACCGTGTAGAGGAATAATCACTCTGTGTCTGACCACCGGGATCGTTTGATGGTACCGTGCAGAGGAATAATCAGTCTGTGTCTGACCCAGGGAGTGTATGATGGGACGGTGTGGATATAAATTCACTCTGTGCCTGACCCCGGGAGTGATTGATGGGACCGTGCAGAGGAATAATCAGTCTGTGTCTGACCCGGGAGTGTGTGATGGGACGATTTGGAAGGAGATTCACTCTGTGTCTGACCCCGGGAGTGTTTGATGGGACCGTGTAGAGGAATAATCACTCTGTGTCTGACCACGGGAGTGTGTGATGGGACGGTGTGTAGGGAGATTCATTCTGTGTCTGACCCCGGGAGAGTGTGATGGGCGGAGTAGAGGAATAATCACTCTGTGTCTGACCACCGGGATCGTTTGATGGGACCGTGTAGAGGAATAATCACTCTGTGTCTGACCCCGGGAGAGTTTGATGGGGCCGCGTAGAGGAATAATCACTCTGTTTCTGACCCCGGGAATGTTTGATGGGACCGTGTAGAGGAATAATCTCTCTGTGTCTGACACCGGGAGTGTGTGATGGGACCGTGTAGAGGAATAATCACACTGTGACTGACCACGGGAGTCTGTGATGGGACGGTGTGAGGGAGATTCACTCTGCGTCTGACCCCGGGAGTTTTTGATGGGACATTGTAGAGGAATATTCGCTCTGTGTCTGACCCTGGGAGTGTTTGATGGTACCGTGTAGAGGAATAATCACTCTGTGTCTGACCCCGGGAGTGTGTGATGGGACCGTGTAGAGGAATAATCACACTGTGTCTGACCACGGGAGTGTGTGATGGGACGGTGTGAGGGAGATTCACTCTGCGTCTGACCCCGGGAGTTTTTGATGGGACCGTGTAGACGAATAATCACTCTGTGTCTGACCCCGGGAGTGTGTGATGGGACGGTGTGGATTGAGATTCACTCTGCGTCTGACCCCGGGAGTGTTTGATTGGAACGTGTGGAGGGAGATTCACTCTGTGTCTGACCCCGGAAGTGTGTGATGGGACCGTGTAGAGGAATAATTACTCTGTGTCTGACCCCGGGAGTTTATGATGGCACGGTGTGGATATAAATTCATTCTGTGTCTGACCCCGGGAGTGTTTGATGGTACCGTGTAGAGGAATAATCACTCTGTGTCTGACCACGGGAGTGAGTGATGGGACGGTGTGTAGGGAGATTCACTCTGTTTCTGACCCCGGGAGAGTGTGATGGGCGGAGTAGAGGAATAATCACTCTGTGTCTGACCACCGGGATCGTTTGATGGGACCGTGTAGAGGAATAATCACTCTGTGTCTGACCCCGGGAGAGTTTGATGGGGCCGCGTAGAGGAATAATCACTCTGTTTCTGACCCCGGGAATGTTTGATGGGACCGTGTAGAGGAATAATCTCTCTGTGTCTGACCCGGGAGTGTGTGCTGGGACCGTGTAGAGGAATAATCACACTGTGTCTGACCACGGGAGTGTGTGATGGGACGGTGTGAGGGAGATTCACTCTGCGTCTGACCCCGGGAGTGTTTGATGGGACCGTGTAGAGGAATAATCACACTGTGTCTGACCCTGGAGTGTGTGATGGGACGGTGTGAGGGAGATTCACTCTGCGTCTGACCCCGGGAGTTTTTGATGGGACCGTGTAGAGGAATAATCACTCTGTGTCTGACCCCGGGAGTGTGTGATGGGACGGTGTGGATTGAGATTCACTCTGCGTCTGACCCCGGGAGAGTGTGATGGGCGGTGTAGAGGAATAATCACTCTGTGGCTGACCCCGGGAGTGTTTGATGGGACCGTGTAGAGGAATAATCACTCTGTGTCTGACCCAGGGAGTGTGTGATGGGACGGTGTGAGGGAGATTCACTCTGCGTCTGACCCCGGGAGTGTTTGATGGGACCGTGTAGAGGAATAATCACACTGTGTCTGACCCTGGGAGTGTGTGATGGGACGGTGTGAGGGAGATTCACTCTGTGTCTGACCCCGGGAGTGTGTGATGGGACCGTGTAGAGGAATAATCACACTGTGTCTGACCACGGGAGTGTCTGATGGGACGGTGTGAGGGAGATTCACTCTGCGTCTGACCCCGGGAGAGTGTGATGGGCGGTGTAGAGGAATAATCACTCTGTGGCTGACCCCGGGAGTGTTTGATGGGACCGTGTAGAGGAATAATCACTCTGTGTCTGACCCAGGGAGTGTATGATGGGACGGTGTGGATATAAATTCACTCTGTGCCTGACCCCGGGAGTGATTGATGGGACCGTGCAGAGGAATAATCAGTCTGTGTCTGACCCGGGAGTGTGTGATGGGACAATTTGGAGGGAGATTCACTCTGTGTCTGACCCCGGGAGTGTTTGATGGGACCGTGTAGAGGAATAATCACTCTGTGTCTGACCACCGGGATCGTTTGAAGGGACCGTGTAGAGGAATAATCACACTGTGTCTGACCACGGGAGTGTGTGATGGGACGGTGTGTAGGGAGATTCACTCTGTGTCTGACACCGGGAGAGTGTGATGGACCGTGTAGAGGAATAATCACTCTGTGTCTGACCCCGGGAGAGTTTGATGGGGCCGCGTAGAGGAATAATCACTCTGTTTCTGTCCCCGGGAATGTTTGATGGGACGGTGTAGAGGAATAATCACTCTGTGTCTGACCCCGTGAGTGTGTGATGGGACCGTCTAGAGGAATAATCACACTGTGTCTGACCACGGGAGTGTCTGATGGGACGGTGTGAGGGAGATTCACTCTGCGTCTGACCCCGGGAGAGTGTGATGGGCGGTGTAGAGGAATAATCACTCTGTGGCTGACCCCGGGAGTGTTTGATGGGACCGTGTAGAGGAATAATCACTCTGTGTCTGACCCAGGGAGTGTATGATGGGACGGTGTGGATATAAATTCACTCTGTGCCTGACCCCGGGAGTGATTGATGGGACCGTGCAGAGGAATAATCAGTCTGTGTCTGACCCGGGAGTGTGTGATGGGACAATTTGGAGGGAGATTCACTCTGTGTCTGACCCCGGGAGTGTTTGATGGGACCGTGTAGAGGAATAATCACTCTGTGTCTGACCACCGGGATCGTTTGATGCGACCGTGTAGAGGAATAATCACACTGTGTCTGACCACGGGAGTGTCTGATGGGACGGTGTGAGGGAGATTCACTCTGCGTCTGACCCCGGGAGAGTGTGATGGGCGGCGTAGAGGAATAATCACTCTGTGGCTGACCCCGGGAGTGTTTGATGGGACCGTGTAGAGGAATAATCACTCTGTGTCTGACCCAGGGAGTGTATGATGGGACGGTGTGGATATAAATTCACTCTGTGTCTGACACCGGGAGTGATTGATGGGACCGTGCAGAGGAATAATCAGTCTGTGTCTGACACGGGAGTGTGTGATGGGACAATTTGGAGGGAGATTCACTCTGTGTCTGACCCCGGGAGTGTTTGATGGGACCGTGTAGAGGAATAATCACTCTGTGTCTGACCACCGGGATCGTTTGATGGGACCGTGTAGAGGAATAATCACTCTGTGTCTGACCACCGGGATCGTTTGATCGGACCGTGTAGAGGAATAATCACACTGTGTCTGACCACGGGAGTGTCTGATGGGACGGTGTGAGGGAGATTCACTCTGCGTCTGACCACGGGAGAGTGTGATGGGCGGTGTAGAGGAATAATCACTCTGTGGCTGACCCCGGCAGTGTTTGATGGGACCGTGTAGAGGAATAATCACTCTGTGTCTGACCCAGGGAGTGTATGATGGGACGGTGTGGATATAAATTCACTCTGTGCCTGACCCCGGGAGTGATTTATGGGACCGTGCAGAGGAATAATCAGTTTGTGTCTGACCCGGGGAGTGTATGATGGGACGGTGTGGATATAAATTCACTCTGTGCCTGACCCCGGATGTGATTGATGGGACCGTGCAGAGGAATAATCAGTCTGTGTCTGACCCGGGAGTGTGTGATGGGACAATTTGGAGGGAGATTCACTCTGTGTCTGACCCCGGGAGTGTTTGATGGGACCGTGTAGAGGAATAATCACTCTGTGTCTGACCACCGGGATCGTTTGATGGTACCGTGCAGAGGAATAATCAGTCTGTGTCTGACCCAGGGAGTGTATGATGGGACGGTGTGGATATAAATTCACTCTGTGCCTGACACCGGGAGTGATTGATGGGACCGTGCAGAGGAATAATCAGTCTGTGTCTGACCCGGGAGTGTGTGATGGGACGATTTGGAAGGAGATTCACTCTGTGTCTGACCCCGGGAGTGTTTGATGGGACCGTGTAGAGGAATAATCACTCTGTGTCTGACCACGGGAGTGTGTGATGGGACGGTGTGTAGGGAGATTCATTCTGTGTCTGACCCCGGGAGTGTTTGATGGGACCGTGTAGAGGAATAATCATTCTTGTCTGACCACGGGAGTGTGTGATGGGACGGTGTGTAGGGAGATTCACTCTGTGTCTGACACCGGGAGAGTGTGATGGTACCGTGTAGAGGAATAATCACTCTGTGTCTGACCCCGGGAGAGTTTGATGGGGCCGCGTAGAGGAATTATCACTCTGTTTCTGACCCCGGGAATGTTTGATGGGACCGTGTAGAGGAATAATCACTCTGTGTCTGACCCAGGGAGTGTATGATGGGACGGTGTGGATATAAATTCACTCTGTGTCTGACCCCGGGAGTGATTGATGGGACCGTGTAGAGGAATAATCAGTCTGTGTCTGACCCGGGAGTGTGTGTTGGGACGATTTGGAGGGAGATTCACTCTGCGTCTGACCCCGGGAGTTTTTGATGGGACCGTGTAGAGGAATGATAACTCTGTGGCTGACCCTGGGAGTGTTTGATTGTACCGTGTAGAGGAATAATCACTCTGTGTCTGACCACTGGGATCGTTTGATGGGACCGTGTAGAGGAATAATCACTCTGTGTCTGACCCCGGGAGAGTTTGATGGGGCCGCGTAGAGGAATAATCACTCTGTTTCTGACCCCGGGAATGCTTGATGGGACCGTGTAGAGGAATAATCACTCTGTGTCTGACCCCGGGACTGTGTGATGGGACGGCGTGGAGGGAGATTCACTCTGTGTCTGACCCCGGGAGTGTTTGATGGGACCGTGTAGAGGAATAATCACTGTGTGGCTGACCCCGGCAGAGTGTGATGGGACAGTGTTGAAGGAGATTCACCCTGTGTCTGACACCGGGAGAGTGTGATGGTACCGTGTAGAGGAATAATCACTCTGTGTCTGACCACGGAAGAGTTTGATGAGACCTTGTAGAGGAATAATGACTCTGTGTCGGACACCGGGATTGTTTGATGGGACCGTGTAGAGGAATAATCTCTCTGTGTCTGACCGCGGGATTGTTTGACGGTACCGTGTAGAGGAATGATCTCTCTGTGTCTGACCCCGGGAGTGTGTGATGGGACGGTGTGGAGGGAGATTCAGTCTGTGTCTGACACCGGGATTGTTTGATGGGACCGTGTAGAGGAATAATCACAGTGTGTCTGACCACGGGAGTGTGTGATGGGACGGTGTGGAGGGAGATTCACTCTGTGTCTGACCCCGGGAGTGTTTGATTGGACCGTGTAGAGGAAAAATCACTCTGTGTCTGACCTCGGGAGTGTGAGATGGGACGGTGTGGAGGGAGATTCACTCTGTGCCTAACCCCGGAGAGTGTGATGGACCTTGTAGAGGAATAATCACTCTGTGTCTGACCCCGGGAGAGTTTGATGGGGCCGCGTAGAGGAATAATCACTCTGTTTCTGACCCCGGGAATGTTTGATGGGACCGTGTAGAGGAATAATCTCTCTGTGTCTGACACCGGGAGTGTGTGATGGGACCGTGTAGAGGAATAATCACACTGTGACTGACCACGGGAGTCTGTGATGGGACGGTGTGAGGGAGATTCACTCTGCGTCTGACCCCGGGAGTTTTTGATGGGACATTGTAGAGGAATATTCGCTCTGTGTCTGACCCTGGGAGTGTTTGATGGTACCGTGTAGAGGAATAATCACTCTGTGTCTGACCCCGGGAGTGTGTGATGGGACCGTGTAGAGGAATAATCACACTGTGTCTGACCCCGGGAGAGTTTGATGGGGCCGCGTAGAGGAATAATCAGTCTGTGTCTGACCCGGGAGTGTTTGTTGGGACGATTTGGAGGGAGATTCACTCTGTGTCTGAACCCGGGAGTGTTTGATGGGACCGTGTAGAGGAATAATCGTTCTGTGTCTGACCACGGGAGTGTGTGATGGGACGGTGTGTAGGGAGATTCACTCTGTGTCTGACACCGGGAGAGTGTGATGGACCGTGTAGAGGAATAATCACTCTGTGTCTGACCCCGGGAGAGTTTGATGAGACCTTGTAGAGGAATAATGACTCTGTGTCGGACACCGGGATTGTTTGATGGGACCGTGTAGAGGAATAATCTCTCTGTGTCTGACCGCGGGATTGTTTGACGGTACCGTGTAGAGGAATGATCTCTCTGTGTCTGACCCCGGGAGTGTGTGATGGGACGGTGTGGAGGGAGATTCAGTCTGTGTCTGACACCGGGATTGTTTGATGGGACCGTGTAGAGGAATAATCACAGTGTGTCTGACCACGGGAGTGTGTGATGGGACGGTGTGGAGGGAGATTCACTCTGTGTCTGACCCCGGGAGTGTTTGATTGGACCGTGTAGAGGAAAAATCACTCTGTGTCTGACCTCGGGAGTGTGAGATGGGACGGTGTGGAGGGAGATTCACTCTGTGCCTAACCCCGGGAGAGTGTGATGGACCTTGTAGAGGAATAATCACTCTGTGTCTGACCCCGGGAGAGTTTGATGGGGCCGCGTAGAGGAATAATCACTCTGTTTCTGACCCCGGGAATGTTTGATGGGACCGTGTAGAGGAATAATCTCTCTGTGTCTGACACCGGGAGTGTGTGATGGGACCGTGTAGAGGAATAATCACACTGTGACTGACCACGGGAGTCTGTGATGGGACGGTGTGAGGGAGATTCACTCTGCGTCTGACCCCGGGAGTTTTTGATGGGACATTGTAGAGGAATATTCGCTCTGTGTCTGACCCTGGGAGTGTTTGATGGTACCGTGTAGAGGAATAATCACTCTGTGTCTGACCCCGGGAGTGTGTGATGGGACCGTGTAGAGGAATAATCACACTGTGTCTGACCCCGGGAGAGTTTGATGGGGCCGCGTAGAGGAATAATCAGTCTGTGTCTGACCCGGGAGTGTGTGTTGGGACGATTTGGAGGGAGATTCACTCTGTGTCTGAACCCGGGAGTGTTTGATGGGACCGTGTAGAGGAATAATCGTTCTGTGTCTGACCACGGGAGTGTGTGATGGGACGGTGTGTAGGGAGATTCACTCTGTGTCTGACACCGGGAGAGTGTGATGGACCGTGTAGAGGAATAATCACTCTGTGTCTGACCCCGGGAGAGTTTGATGGGGCCGCGTAGAGGAATAATCACTCTGTTTCTGTCCCCGGGAATGTTTGATGGGACGGTGTAGAGGAATAATCACTCTGTGTCTGACCCCGGGAGTGTGTGATGGGACCGTGTAGAGGAATAATCACACTGTGTCTGACCACGGGAGTGTCTGATGGGACGGTGTGAGGGAGATTCATTCTGCGTCTGACCCCGGGAGAGTGTGATGGGCGGTGTAGAGGAATAATCACTCTGTGGCTGACCCCGGGAGTGTTTGATGGGACCGTGTAGAGGAATAATCACTCTGTGTCTGACCCAGGGAGTGTATGATGGGACGGTGTGGATATAAATTCACTCTGTGCCTGACCCCGGGAGTGATTGATGGGACCGTGCAGAGGAATAATCAGTCTGTGTCTGACCCGGGAGTGTGTGATGGGACAATTTGGAGGGAGATTCACTCTGTGGCTGACCCCGGGAGTGTTTGATGGGACCGTGTAGAGGAATAATCACTCTGTGTCTGACCACCGGGATCGTTTGATGGGACCGTGTAGAGGAATAATCACACTGTGTCTGACCACGGGAGTGTTTGATGGGACCGTGTAGAGGAATAATCACTCTGTGTCTGACCCAGGGAGTGTATGATGGGACGGTGTGGATATAAATTCACTCTGTGCCTGACCCCGGGAGTGATTGATGGGACCGTGCAGAGGAATAATCAGTCTGTGTCTGACCCGGGGAGTGTATGATGGGACGGTGTGGATATAAATTCACTCTGTGCCTGACCCCGGAAGTGATTGATGGGACCGTGCAGAAGAATAATCAGTCTGTGTCTGACCCGGGAGTGTGTGATGGGACAATTTGGAGGGAGATTCACTCTGTGTCTGACCCCGGGAGTGTTTGATGGGACCGTGTAGAGGAATAATCACTCTGTGTCTGACCACCGGGATCGTTTGATGGTACCGTGCAGAGGAATAATCAGTCTGTGTCTGACCCAGGGAGTGTATGATGGGACGGTGTGGATATAAATTCACTCTGTGCCTGACCCCGGGAGTGATTGATGGGACCGTGCAGAGGAATAATCAGTCTGTGTCTGACCCGGGAGTGTGTGATGGGACGATTTGGAAGGAGATTCACTCTGTGTCTGACCCCGGGAGTGTTTGATGGGACCGTGTAGAGGAATAATCACTCTGTGTCTGACCACGGGAGTGTGTGATGGGACAGTGTGTAGGGAGATTCATTCTGTGTCTGACCCCGGGAGAG